>NC_134522.1:33551121-33852148 GCF_027942865.1 Odontesthes bonariensis | reverse complement strand
TCCTGAAAGGACACACTATGGACATGGGGTCCAGACCAGAAAGTTGCTTTGCAGACTCTAAAGGACAGTTTAACCAGTGACACCACAATGTCATACTTCTACCCAGGCAGGGAAACTGAACTGATTTTAGATGCCAGCCCTGTTGGTTTTGGTGCCAATGTGAAAAAGGGGTGGAACATATAATTGCAAATGCTTGTCGCTCTCTCAGTGATGTGATATATTCACAGACAGAAAGGGGAGCTCTGGCCACTATGTGGAGCTTTGAGCACTTCCACCTGTACATATATGGTCATGCTTTGACACTAGTGACAGACCACAAAGCATTTGAGATCATATAGAACAATCCGAGGTCAAAACCGCCTGCTATGATGGGGACTGAGGCTCCAGCCATTTAACTCAAGGTGGAGTACAGAAAGGGAACCGACAACCTGCAGACTATATGTCTAGTCACCCCATCCCATCTCATACATTTGACAGCGCACATGCAGCAAAAGTAGCAGAAGAGTATGTGAACTTCATTTCGAATCATGCAACACCAAATACCATGACACTTGATGAGATCCAATCAGAGATGCTCAAAGATCCAATCCTGCAAGAGGTTAGTGAATGCATCAAACATAATCAAGACATGCTGATGCACTCAAGCAATTCAAACAAGTGAGCAGTGAACTGACGACGTCACATCCATCAGACTTTGTTCTACAGGGTACTAGAATAGTCTTTGCCACTGCCCTAAAAGACAGAGTCATACAGCTAGCCCACGAAGGACATCAGGACATTTATTGTAAAGACAAAAGCCTTACTCAGAAGTAAGATGTGGTTTCCAAACATTGATCGCAGAGCAAAAGCAGCAGTACGAGCCTGTCTTGTGTGTCAAGCCGATACACCAGTTGCACACACTGAACCACTCCAAATGTCAGAAACTCCCTGGCACAGTGTTAGTGCAGACTTCTATGGACCACTCCCAACTGGAGAGTACTGGCTTGTCATCATTGATGATTACACACGCAACCCAGTGTTGAGTGTCAGATCGACCTCAGCCAATACGGTCATTCCAGTCTTGGACAAAGTGTTTTATATGTTTGGGTTCCCTAAAAACTGACAATGGTCCCCCGTTCAATAGTGACCAGTTTTCCCAGTTTGCAGACTATCTAGGTTTCCATCACCGTCGGATCACACCACTGTGGCCCCAAGCAAACGGCACAGCTGAAAGATTCATGCGCACACTGGGCAAAGCTTAGCCTGGCGACGCCATCCTACGTACTTCCGCCCAAAGATTTTGGCTCCGCACATAGTCTGGCCAAATCCCCCTACCTCGGTTCGCTCAGTGTTTTGCCAATCAGCAAACAGTTGCGAGTGGTGATGCAGAACTCACGCGCGGAGTCCATTGTAGTCCATATAATTGTAGTTCAACCGCAGCGGAAATAAACATGGCGACGGAAGAACGCCAGAAGCTATCCATGAAGTTGTCTCAACTCTGGAGAGCATTACACAATTATAACAAGAGCAAGAGGAATGCCTCGTCAATTTTGTTAGTGGCAAGGATGTCGTAGCTCTCCTTCCAACTGGCTTTGGGAAAAGTTTGATTTATCAAATGGTACCGGTATAATGAAAGCGGATGTGGGAAGCGTGATTCGCGAGCTAGAGCCTCGCGAGAGTAAGCATGAACCTCGGCGCATAACCTACGTCCTTTCTAAACATTACTGATTGGTTAAGGGAACTCCAATGAATTTAAGTTGCTGAGTAAGGTCCCACCCTCCATGGAAACGGATTCCTCTTGGGTTTTTCCAGACTGTTTGACGGAGTCAATTCAATTCAATTCAATTCATTTTTATTTATATAGCGCCAAATACAACAAATGTCATCTCAAGGCACTTAGATAGTAAGTCCAATTCAAGCCAATTGGAATTCAATTAATTAATAATAATCATAATTCATAAAATAATCCAATTCGTTCATATAGAGCCAATTCAAAAACAATTTCCTAGCTAAGAAAACCAACAGATTGCACTGAAAACTTTTTGTTTTTCGGTCCAATCTCCCGGCCTGAGCGGCGTGCCTGAGGCGACTGTGGAGAGAAACGACTCCCTTTTAACAGGAAGAAACCTCTGGCAGAACCAGACTCAGGAAGGGTGGCCATCCGCCTCGACCAGCTGGGGTTTGAGAAGACAGAAAGGGGGGGGGGGGGGGGGGGGGGGGGGGGGGGCGGCGGCGGCGGCACTGTAACACCATTCAAAGGATATCTGTTGGAACAGGGAAACACGAGTTAATGACCACAATAATATCACATATACATAAAGAGAGTAAAGTGAGGAAAGGTGTGACAGATGAGGCCCCCCAGCAGTCTAGGCCTATAGCAGCTTAACTATGGGATGTTTCAGGATCACCTGAGCCATCCCTATTCAAGGTAAACACAAGAAACTTGTGCTAACGAAAATAAATAAATAAATAAAGGACCAGACTCAGTGAGTAATTCCCTATACTCCCTATATAGATCCATATATAGAACCATCTTTTACAGCCACAAGCTACCTCAGCCTCTCACCAACTGCACACCAGTCACAGCGGGGTGGGGATGCAAACCCTGGTTCGGGTAGGGGGAGAAATAAAAGAGGTAAGATAAGCGGGAATGGGATTCAAACCCTGGTTCGGGTAGGGGGTAATGAAAGTATAGAAGGTGCCAGAGGTGGAGGCAGGACAAGACACACTAGCAGATTCAGCAGACAAAGTCAACAGTCGGCTTTCGCCCAGGCTAGGCAAAGCTATTCATGTGGCCAAAACAATATGGCGCCGTCTTAACAAGCAGCAATTAAGACTGGAAATTTACTTTTTTTTTTAGACTCACCTAACGTTTTATTTTAAGCATTTATATTTATTTAATGTTGTTTACGTTAGGCCGACTTAGGTTGGGATGAAGAACTGTTGATTTTTAAAGCGAATTTGAAGATTTGAAGAACGTGCTAGATCCAAGATGGCGAGCCACCGAATGGACTGTGTGTGAACTGAGCGTGAGCCAGGAGCAATACGCCCTCTGCTGGATGTTGCCTGTTTAACATCTGATCTGGTAGGATTTATCCACATTTTCCAACAAAAACTCCAGTGGATTCAGGATAAGAACAGGACTGCTAATTCTGGAACAAAGGGTTAGTTGACTCAACAGGAAAAGACTTTTATTCTGTGGTTAACTGATTGTTCAGTCTTTTGCTGGATTATTTTTAGTTCTGTACGTTTTTGCAATTTTTTTTTTTTTTTACGACCATACATGATTATATTGTAAAAGTGTTTTTACAGTACAACTGTGAATTGTTTGTTGTAAAAAACAACCAAAGAACAAAGGTATATTTGAAATTCAAAGGTACCTATATTGAACTTGAAAAGAACTTGAAATAAAAGAATACTTAAACAACAAAATAGAAGTTAACTAACCAATAGTTTGAACTAAAACTAAATTAAACTAAAGGTTGCAAACTATCAGGATAAAACTAAATTAACTCCTGTTAAATCTAACTAAAAGGTTTAAACAAATAAGGGGATTTATTTCATGCTCAATATTTGTATGTTTCCTGTCTGTATTAAAAATAAGAAGCCGGCATTTAAACTTGTTCTGTGGTCTGTGGTCTTCTTCCTTTAAAGTTGCTTACTGTAGTCGAACCTGGGTTATCCAATATTGGTTCATAGAAGATTATTCTACTACTGGTTTGTATGCTAGTACATACTATACAGCCCATTTCCTGTAAGTAACTTTCGTAGGTGTTACATTCTCATCAACAGTAATGGACCAAGCTACAATGGACTATATAGTATAACAGTATAACTCATAGTAATGCATGTGCACAATTCATTTTTGTATTCAAACATTTTATGCATATCAACAATCAATTACACTTTTAGACATATATCTTTATTAGAAACATGCTAATAATGCAACATTAAACACACATCCCTCTTTGTGGCACAGTTTCTTCAAATGTCCACCTTTGAACTGGCCAAAGCTAGTAAAACAGTCCCACGAAGAATGGTTGCTGCATATAGCTTTTCAAGATGGCGCCACGGACAGCAGCCTCGGTGTTGGTGTGCTTTGTTTTTTAATGGTTTCTGCTGCGAGACCCGGAGCTCTTTCTCCGAAGAAGAGCTCCACAAACAACCTGCGACTGGCCAACCAGCTGACTGAGTTCTTCTGTCGCTTTGAAAGACGATGGAGTAGACCTGACACCATCCCCCATGACACGTCCCACCAGCCACAGCCCAGGAACTCCACCCACCCCACCTCAGCAGGAGCTTCAGGCTCTCCTCCACTCACTGGGACACCTCCTCCCCCCTCAGTTGTTTAGGAAGCAGAACCCCCAGAAGGCAGCAGGACCTGACTCTGTCTCCCTGTCCACCTTGAAGCACTGTGCTGATCAGCTGTCTCCACTGTTCACAGACATTTTCAACAGCTCACTGAAGACTTGCCACATGCCAGCCTGCTTCAAGGCCTCCAACATTATCCCCATCCCTAAAAAACAAGGATCAGAGGACCTAACGACTACAGGCCTGTCGCCCTGAACTCTGTGGTCATGAAGTCTTTCGAACGCCTTGTTCTGTCACACCTCAAATCCATCACAGATCCACTCCTGGACCCCCTGCAGTTCGCCTAGAGATCCAACAGATTTGTAGACGAACATGGCCCTTCACTTCATCCTCCAGCACCTTGACCTCGCAGGAACCTACGTCAGGATGCTGTTTGTGGACTTCAGCTTCTCCTTCAACAACATCATCCCGGCTCTTTTTCAGAACCAGCTCTCCCAGCTGAGTGTGCTTGACTCCACCTGCAGGTGGATCACAGACTTCTTGTCCAACAGGAAGCAACACGTGAAACTGGGGAAACATGTCTCTGACTTAAAGACCATCAGCACTGGTTCCCCTCAGGGCTGCATTCTTTCCTCTCTGCTCTTCTCCCTGCACACCAACAGCTGCAACTCCAGTCACCAGTCCGTCAAGCTCCTGAAGTTCGCGAATAACACAACTCTCATCAGACTCATCTTTGGTGACTGATCGTCTGGAGACCTGGTGCAGGGAAAACAACTTCCTGCTCAACATCGTCAAGACAGTGGAGATGGTTGTGGATTTTAGGAAGAGCGCACCCCCACCTGCCCCCATCACCATGTGGGAATCCCCAGTGAACATTCAATTCAATTCAATTCAATTCAATTCAATTCAATTAAAAAATACTTTATTTATCCCAGAGGGAAATTAAATGTTGATGTAACTCATTATGGAGTCCTTCCAGTTCCTGGGCTCCATCATCACCCAGGACCTGAAGTGGGAGCTGAGCATTAGCAACCTCGCCAAAAAAGCCCAGCAGAGGATGTACTTCCTGAGGCAGTTGAAGAAATTCAACCTGCCAAAGGGCAATGATGGTGCACTTCTACTCTACCATCATTGAGTCCATCCTCACCTCCTCCATCACCGTCTGTACGCTGCTACCACAGCCAGGGACAAGGCCAGAGTGCAGCGTATCATTCCCTCTGCTGAGAAGGTGATTGGCTGCATCCTTCAGAGTCTCCAGGATCCTGAGGCGTTCAGGCAAGATTGCAGCTTACCCCTCCCATCCCAGACACAAACTCTTTGATCCATTCCCCTCTGGGAGGAGGCTGCGGTCCATCAAGGCCAAAACCTCACGCCACAAGAACAGTTTTTTCCCCTCTGCAGCTGACCTCATAAACAGGACCAGAAACCCTCACTGACACTGACCCCGCACCCCCACCACCCTCTACATATTACATTAATGTGTACTATCTCCTCCATGGACTGTCTACACAATACCTATACTGTTTCCACTGTTTCACTTTCACTTTTACTTACTGTTCTTATTTATTGTTACATATTGTTATTGTTATTTATTTACACCACAACGCATTCCTTGTATGTGTAAACCTACTTAGCAATAAAACTGTTTCTGATTCTGATGTACACAGTCTTTTGCCAGAACATTGCCCTCAAGTATAGCTCATCCACTGCGCTCTTATATCCTCTGTGGCTGGGGGTAGATGTCGGATGCATCTTTCTAAGTATAACAACAGGACGTTTCAATGCTTCATTGGAGTAGAAGGTTGGATGCAGGCAGGCGGGGTTCAGATGTCAAGGCTTGGAGGAGGTGGGGCCAACTTGATGAATTTACAAGTTTACATTGAAAATTTGAATGGCTTGGTGTGTGAGGAATTTTCAAACAGAGGAGCTAAAACAAAAAGTCAAGTTTCAGTTTTTTAAGATGGTAGTGATTACACAGCCAAATTAATGCTTTCAGGAACCAAGGCAGCTTTTTACCATCAGGAACATCAACAGAATTAAAGTTTTCCTCTCCCAAAAAGACCAGGAGAAACTCATCCATGCATTTATCTCCAGTAGACTCGATTACTGTAACGCTCTTTTAACTGGACTTCCCAAAAAGAGCATTAAACATCTGCAGCTCATCCAGAACGCTGCTGCTGGAGTTTTAACCCGGACTAAGAGATCTGAACACATCACAGCAGCTTTTAAATCTTTACTCTGGCTTCCAGTCAGTCACAGAATAGATTTTAAAAGCCTGCTGATGGTTTACAAATCCCAGAACGGTTTTGGCCCAAAATACATCTGTGGTATGTTCAGAGAATATAAACCCAGCAGAGCTCTTACATCCAAGGACTCAGGTCAGCTGGTCCAGTCCAGAGTCCAGACTAAACATGGAGAAGCAGCATTTAGCTGTTATGCTGCAAACAAGTGGAACAAACTGCCAGTGGAGATTAAACTTTCACCAAATGTAGACATTTTTAAATCCAGGTTAAAGACATTTCTATTCTCATGTGTCTATGCATGAAATATCTTTTAACTTATCTTGACTGTTGCTTGTTTTTAAATTCATTCAAATGATTTTATTTGTTTCTCTTTATATTCTTTTATGTATTTCAATGCTTCTTCCACTCCCTGCTGCAATGCTTTTATTTTATGTAAAGCACTTTGAATTGTTTGTACATGAAATGTGCTATATAAATAAATTTGATTTGATTTGATTTGAAGAACAAAAAATTGATATTTCCTTCGTATGTAGCCTTAGCTTGAGAAGATCCATGAGTTCATCTGGGGACCAGAGAAAATCCCCCAAAAGAGAAGGAAAAAATAACATGATATATCATCATGCAACAGATCAGTTATTATTATATTTTGCCATAATTCCTTTTTTAATGTTAAAAAATGTTTTATCTAAAAGAATTACTTACAAAAAAGGTTACGCAAAGTTACTGCTCTAAGCACTGAGAGCAGTGCATTTCAATTACTACACATCGGTAGAATTGATCCAAACTTCCCTCCAGGCCCTTTTCCCCCAATAATAGCTCTGCATTTATACGTAGCTGTGCCAATATTTTGCTTATAATTCAAATGTTTATTTTGTTATTAGTAAGGTGAACATTCTCAAAACTATGTGATAGTGTTGTATTTCTGTTTTAGTCTTTATTTTGTTTAATTTTTTGATATCAAACAAAATAATTCTGGTTTACTTGTTGTAGCAGGGGGGGGGTCTGAATTTATGACGCACAGTGTATGATGCATATACAGCGTAGCTGCACCTTTCCGCCCAGAACTTGGGAAGTGCGTGTGATCGTAAGATGTGTAGGGATGCTCTCTACCGTTAAATTAAGCTAGTGTGTTTAAAAGTTGTTTGTTTAGTTGAAAACGTCCTGTAAATGTGGAGTCAGGTTGTCTTTAATGTTTTGGTGTGTTTTAGTCGTTATTAAAAATCTCGTTTTTATTTGTTTGGTCCGAGTTGGGCCTCATTTGCATATTTTCTGACCCGTTGCAGTTGGTGAGGGAGAGCTTCTGCACATGTGTCTGCTCACTGTGTCCCCATGCTCTTATAGGTTTGTCATTATATTTGTCATTAAATTGTTAAAACTGTTAATTTTATAATTAATTGTCTATGGTATGCATTAGAGGGATATTCACAGTAGAGTGTGTTGTACATATCAAAGGTGCACACAGGAAAAACATTTTTATTTTATTTAAACAGGGACCACTTTGAATATATTTTGTTAGTTATATTTTGTTTTGTTGTTCATTGTTTTGTTCTTAATTTAATTTCAAAATGCAGAATTAATAGCTAATGGCACATTTTAGTGTGTACATTTTATTTGTAATTATATATGCATATTTCTTACACAGAACCCAGAACTTGGAAGGTGCGTGTGATGTTGCTGAGGGAGAGCTTGTACCGGTGTGTCTGCTCACAGTGTCCCCCTGCTCTTACAGGCATTAAAGTGCATATCCTATAATCAGGTTGTCTTATTCCCCCTTCAATAATGCATACTTTATGACATGTTTCCTGACCACGATTAATAGACTGCAGTTGAATCAAAGAATTAAATTGAAAGTAAAATAAAAAAAAAGAATTATTCATCTCTAAAGGGAAATAATATTGTTGTAGGATAAAATGAACAATTATGGTGATTTGTTATGGGCTGCACGGTGGTGTGGTGGTTAGATGGTTCCAGGTTCAGCTCCCGGCTGGGACCTTTCTGTGTGGAGTTTGCATGTTCTCCCCGTGGGTCTCCCCGGGTACTCCGGCTTCCTCCCACTGTCCAAAAGGTTAATTGGTGTCTCTGAAGAAATTGTCCTTAGGAGTGAATGTGAGCGTGTGTGTGTGGTTGTTTGTCTGGTTTGTCTCTGTGTGGCCCTGTGATGGACTGGCGACCTGTCCAGGGTGTACCCCGCCTCTCACCTCTCGCCCCCCCGCAGCCCGACCTACGGATTAAGCGGAATAGAAAATGAACGGATGGATGGTCATGTGTCATCATAAAAGTCATTGTGCCAAGCTACTGCTGTGATTAAAACCCTGGCCACTAGTGGTTGCAAGAAAAGAAGAGCATGTAACAGGCTGATCTCAGCAAAACATCCAAGAAGAGCAGGTGAAGGGCCAGTTGAAGTCGGACATGAATACAGGCAGACTCTATGCATTTTGTAAGGCCACCATGTTAAACAGGATTTAAAATAAAATAAAATTTTAATAAAATTTAAGAATAAGTCTGACAAAAGTATCTATCAGGGTATCTGAAATAAGAACAATTCCATTTTGAAGGTGGGTAAGCTATTACTACTCCAGCTTTCACAAAATGCCAACAAAAAGGTCTGGAGACAATGAGGTGTGTTTCTGTCATCAGCTGTTTGGTCAACATTAGATTGCAGCTGAGGGCAGTCAGTTCTTGTTCTTTCAGAAAATAACTTCACAGTGTTGTTCAACTTTAAACTTTACAAGAACTAGTTTTTGTTCATAGTCCTAAAATGAACAAGCTCCTGTTCATTTCTCACTTTATGAACTTTTCAAAATAAAACTGATTTTAAAAATGTTTTTAAAAAAACAGTTTTTGGTACATAGCCCATGTTATAATAATAATAATAATAATAATAATAATAATAATAATAATAATAACTTGGACTTATATAGCGCCTTTCAAGGTACCCATGGTCGCTTTAACAAAAGAAAAGAAGAGGGGAAGGGTAGGGCCGGAGGGGTGGGTTTAAGAAGAGTAGGACATGGAGAAGAGATGTGATTTTAGATTCTTTTTGAACTGTAGTAGAGAGGGGGCAGAACGGATGTGAAGTGGCAGATTGTTCCATAGGGTAGGGGCAGCTGAACAGAAGGCCCTATCTCCACATGTTTTAAGTCTGGTACGAGGAACGGAAAGTAGGTCCTTGTCTGAGGAGCGCAGAAGCCGCGACTGGGAGTAGGGGTGGAGGAGATCAGAGATGTATTTAGTTGCAAGTGAGTGGAGAGATTTGTAGGTCAAGAGAAGGATTTTATAGGTTATATGATTGAGCTTATCAGTGTCCCAAAACCCTGACAATCCTGTCATTTTTGTGGGTTTAAATACAACAATGCAGGCCTCAGAAGTGACTTTCATGATACCACTCGTATCACAACACACTTCTGCTTCTGTCAACTTAAATAAAACAATAATTATTCTTTCTTTTCACAAACTGTGGAGCTCAATCAGTTTACATTTCTTATACATCATCCATCCATTTTCTATGTCTGCTTAATCCAATTCAGAGTAGCTGGGCTGCTGGGGCCCATCCCAGCTGCCATTGAGCGAAAGGCAGGGTATACCCTGGTCATCACAGGGCCACGAAGAGACAAACAACCATACACACTTATTCCAAGGGTACATTTAGAATCACCAGTTAACCTAATATGCATGCTTTTGGATGGTGGGAGGAAGCCGGAGTACTCAGAGAGAAGAGAACATGCAAACTTTCTAGCCAGGATTCAAACCAGGAATCCCCTTGAAGTAAGGCAATAGTGCTAATCCCCACACCATTGTGCAGGCTGGCACACACTAATTTAATTTCCATTCTTTATAAAACCATACTCTGATGTAAAAAGTTATTTTAAAAATCACACAAGAGTTCACTACAGGCCCCCTTTGACTGACAGCAGTGTGACAGGAGCTGCGTTATCTCTGCCTACACGGTTTTATCTAAATTCCGATCAAACCCCGCCTGGAGTAAGTTTTTTTTTTTTTTTTAAGACGTATTTTTAAACTTCAGCAAAAATCAAGCATGAAACGTGGATTGACTCTTGGTGTCTACATCGCTGCATTGCTGATACTATCAACTCGTGCCTGCTGGTGTCCACAACAATGGGAACACGCAGGCCTATCTACCAGCCGCGGCCGCTGTATTTGGGCAGGATGGGCAGAGCCCCGCCTTCCACACCCCCAACCTTTCTTTTATAGATAAAATATAGATAATTATAAATTATAGATAAAATACTTATTTCAACTTCAATCACAGTGGGAATCGTATTACACCATATTGTGGCTTGTGACGGACTTTGCGAGTGGAATCTGTTTTTATTTTCGCTGAAATATAGCCTACCTCCAGTGTGGCTGCTTAACGTTAGATCTATGGCCACTGGCCAGGGCAGATGCCTGGTCTGCTCTCAGCTAAGCCCGGCCCCGCCGAACTCTCGAGCACATTCTACCAATCAGAATCACTGTAGGCCCCTACGTAGCATAATATCATGAAACATTTAGCGCGCCTGTATAGATGCTATTGGGGCAGGTGTATGATCTGCCCTGGACATGGAAAGGACTCAAAGAGTTTAAGAAATATATTACTCCGCCCATCTAGCCAGTGGGAATTTCAGTGCCGCCAAATTCCCCTACAAACTTGTTGGATAAAACGGATAACTATGTCGGATTTGATGATGGATATTGGCTGTTTAATCCGGATTCACGTTTGTGGTAGGTAAAGATTTTACTTTATAGTTACTATCTTACAAAGTTTAAGTGATTGTGAGCGAAGTCTTTGCAAAATGGGAAACTGGGAGTGATTTAATGAAATATCTTAGCTTGATGAGCAAAGAAATGTTGAGACAGTAAACAATGTGTTGACAGCTTCGTACATGTACAGTAGGTTACTTGTCTGCTAGCTTAGGTTTCCCCAAGACTAGCTAAAAACGTTGCTACACATTGTCCCGCCTACTGCTATATTACTCTGCACAAGCTCAGGAGCGAGTCAGTCTGATAGTAGGCTACAGTGAGTGAAGTTTTAACCATGGCTGCTAGCATCGAGCCTGTACTCAATGGCGTTGAGTTTCTCTTGGAGAACTCATTTGAAAGACTAGATTTGGAAACAAAATTGGCTATTAAAAACCTCGGCCCCCATAAACCTGATATTAATATAGTTCAGCAAACAATGGATAAGGGTAGGTCTTTCAATCGGACGTTTTCCCGTGCGTGGTATGACAAAAAGCCCTGGCTCTCTGGTTGTTCCAATAGGATTAAAATGTTCTGTTTTCCCATGCTTGCTCTTCCAATCGCCTGGCACGGGGGGACAAGGGGATATGTGGAGCACTGTCGGTGTGTGTGACATGAAGCATTTTTCGGTAAAGGCAAAAAAACACTAGTCCAGCAAGGCGCATCTGAATTGTGCCATGAAATTAGTCATGCTAGGTAATGCTTTGCGACAAGTTTCCCTCTAATTGAAATGTAGGCAGTATTAATTCCTTTCACAAACTTTCTCTTCACTCATTTTCATGGGGCTTTTGTGTTTGTTGTATGGCAGACTTTTATGCGAGTGCGCACATCACCCCCTGCGTATGGTTGCATAGACTATTGGCCTATTGCGTATGCGCCATAAAAGCTTGCATTTTGATAACGCAGATCATCTGCCCTGCCTATTTTCCAGACCACGAGCCGCTACTGCTATCTACCTCCTCCTATGCCACGACAATAACTTTTGGACATCATATAATTTACTCAGCCATCAATAAACGTGCAGTAATGCCGTCAGCTAAATCAATTAAAACAACGTGCGCAAGACACCGATGGAAACAATTGTCCTACCTGGCCTTCATGCTACTCCTCGCTGGGGATATCCAGCTCAACCCTGGGCCTACTTCTGTGGATATAGCCTCCCCAGATCAAGTGGCATGGAATACACAAACGAAACCGGTAGGATCTTGTAATACTTTCCATCTGAAGTTGCAACAAAGACGTGACTATCTCTCTATCCAAACCGTAAATCATGCGAAAATCTTCTGGAATCCTCGCGTCAAGCCGTCGGGACTTTTGGGAGGGCATCTGAATGTGCGGAGTATAATATCCAAGACTGATGAAATTCACAAACTCTTGTCAGATTCAAATTTGGATTTTTTAGGACTATCCGAAACCTGGTTAACGCCGAATTCACCAGGCTCTGTTTATGCCGTGCCAGGATATAACATTTATAGACAAGACAGACAAACTGGAAGAGGCGGTGGCCTACTTCTATACATTAAGGACTGCTTTCGAAGCACTCAATATGAGTTGACAGTAAACTTTGAATGCATCGCTGTTTCTGTCTCATTGTCAGAAAACATGTCGTTTATAATTTTATGTCTATATCGACCACCGTCATCGAGCAATTCTTTTTATGATGAATTTAAATCACTTGTATCAAACCTTGAACACACTGGGAAGGAATTTATGATACTTGGTGATTTCAATATTAACTGGTCTAGCAAATCAGACAGGAGAAAGCTTAAAGAGATCACCGGCAAACACAATCTCTCCCAAATGGTTAATGTGCCGACTCGAATTACACGGTGTTCTAATACACAGATTGATCTGATATTTTGTAATCGACCAGAGAGAATCACAACATCATATAACTTCATCACTGGTATTTCAGACCACAATCTCGTGCTGGTGTGTTGAAAACTAACAAAGAAAAGGTTTATCTACAAACATGAAAATAAAAAGACTTCATACAGAATACCAAAGAAGGATATGCAACTGTTTGAGGAACAATTGAAACTGTTAGATTGGTGTGATTTTAAACATGATGACAGGCCTCTAAATGATAAATGCACACTCTTCTTAAGCATTATTGAAAGTGTGAAAGATAAATTCATGAAGAAATGTACACATGGGCGTAAAGAATCTAATTTACCATGGTTAAATGAAGAGTTATGGAACCTAATGAGGAAAAGGGATCATGCACTTAAAACTGCCCTAAAAAGTCAATTGGACAGTGATTACAGGACATTTAAAGGTCTGAGGAATAAAGTAATAAGCATGCTTCGTAAATCTAAAGCAAACTATTTTATTGGCCTTATTAAGCAGGCAAGAGGTAATGGCCAAAAAATATGGAAACATCTAAATACAATGTCAAGGAAAGAAACAAAAGGAAACCACCTAGTAGAGTTAAACATAAATGGCAATATCTCAAGAGATGACAGTGAAATTGCACTGTCTTTTAACACCTTTTTTAAGGAGTCTGTTGAACAATTAGCAACAACTTTTGGTCATCGGAATGTACTTATCTCCCCACCTAACTACGAACACCGAGTTTTTAATCTCCAAGAAATAAATGAAGAAGAGATAGATAAAATTGTAATTAATCTTAAAGGGTCTAAGACTCAAGACATATATGGTTTTGAGTTTTGACTCCTCCATGTTTAAGAATAATGCACATGCACTCTGCAAACCCATTACACACCTGGTAAATATGTCCATCAATCAGTGTCTGTTTCCTGATGTATGGAAAAAAGCTGTGATTATACCTATTTTTAAAACCGGGGAGACTACTGACGTGGCAAACTACAGGCCTATAAGTATACTCCCTATCATCTCCAAGGTGGTTGAGAGGGTTGTTACACAACAACTCACCAACCATCTTAGTCTGTGCCACGTTCCACTGCATGCAATGCAATTTGGGTTCAGGGCAAATCACTCCACAGATACTGCTCTCTGCTACTTTGTGGAAGAATTGAAATCTAAGCTAGATAAGGGTGGGGTAGTTGCAGCAATTTTCCTGGATTTGAAAAAACCCTTTGACACTGTAAACCATAATGTTTTAGTTTCTAAACTGTCATCACATAACATCTCTGCTGACACGATTAAATGGTTTACATCATACCTATCAAGAAGGAAGAATTGCACCAGAATAAATGATTTACTCTCCACTGAAAATACCTGTTCGTTAGGGGTGCCCCAGGGCTCTATCCTGGGCCCTCTATTGTTCAGTATATATATAAATGATCTCCCCTTAGTGTGTCCTGATGTTAACATTCAAATGTATGCTGATGACACAGTGTTATATGCACATGCAAAATCTAAACAGCAAGCAGCAGACAAACTGAATGGAGCACTTAGTAAAATAGCTGACTGGCTAGATTACTCTTGTCTGACACTGAATACATCAAAAACTGTTTGTATGTACTTCTCTCACGTAAAAACAGGAGTCAAGAGCCAGACATATTTGTTAAAGGTGAAAGGCTCAATGTAGTAGATTATTTTAAATATTTAGGGGTCATTGTTGACTCTCATTTAACTTTTAAAAACATATTAAAAAGGTAAATGGTCAAGTGAAAAGGAATCTCCTAAATTAGAAGGTAATTAGGAATCAGATGACAACAGGCATCTAAACTTTATTTTCATGCTATGATTTTAACGCATATCTCATATTGCTTAACCACCTGGTCTCAAGCAAATACAACTGCCTTGTCACTGATCTACAAATCTTACAAACAGGCACTGAAAATCCTGGACAAAAAATCCAACACTTACCATCACTGTACTATCATACATAAGTATGGTTTATTTAGTCTAGACTATTTTATTTCTTTTTCAAACTGCTGTCTATTTTTTTTAAATTATAAATGATCTTGCTCCCCCTCCCCTTAAGCAATTTGTGAGTCTGTGCAGACCCACAACTAATACAATAGCTACAAGAGCATCATCTAGAGGGGACTGCATAAGTGGGTTCAGAAAATCCACTTTTGGACAAAGTGCCTTCTCAGTAAAAACATCAGGGCTGTGGAATAGCATCCCTGTTGGTATCAGGGAAAGCACCACACTTAGTACTTTTAAATCAGGTCGTAAGAAGTGGCTAAAAGCAGGGCAGCACTGTGGACATTTTTAGTCATTGATTTTGTGTACTTGTGTTTCCTTTATCATAAATCATGTTTTTATTTCGTTAGTTTATTTTTAAATTGTGTATGCCTACTTGTCATGCAAAATATTTTAGGCCTATTCTGCACATAGTCTCACCCAATATTGTGTTTTGTTGTTATATTTTTGTATTATTATTAATTTTAATCTTTTTTTTTAATTTAACATCAATTCCTGTCCAGGGACTACAGATGAAAATTAGCCTTGTGGCTATAATCTGGCTCAATTGTATGTTGTGCACTGTCCCTGTTAAATAAACATTAAACTAAACTAAACTAAACTAAACAAAACAACTTTGACTGTTACTTAAGGTTAAAAAAACTGATAGTTCAAATCAAACAGCAACAGCTAAATATACCTACTGTAATAGAAACAAGGAAAAAAGAACAGCAACTGTGTGATTAAAATCTGCGGGAGCCCAATTCAGATAAAATTATACTTTATAGAAGTGTATAACACAAGTAAGCACAGCATCTGTGTGCAGCTGTTTGTGTGAAGGCCAAATTCTTTAAGTCTTGGAGGTGAAAGAGGCTGAGGCTGATGGAAGCCTGGACAGAGTCAATGAGCTGAATATGTATTTTCATAGCTTCAGCTTACACTTTATATGGTCTTCAACTGCCTGCAGACCTCAGACCCTACCTGTACCCACCTCCATGGCACTCTGCACCAAACAAAACTTTAACAAACATCTCCCCCCACAACAGGACCTACTCTGCCCCTCCAAGCCCATCTTTGTCCAGCAGTCAGGTGAAGAAGCAGCTGGAGAGACTGAACTGGAACAAGGCTGCAGGTCCAGATGGTGTCAGCCATGAGCTGACAACAGCTATGAGGTATTATACAGTCCCATCTTCCCATGAGTCAGGATAAAGTTTTAGTGCTGTGGAAGACATACTGTTTCGTTCGGGTACCTAAAAAATATTGTGCATCTACTCTCAATAACTAGAAACCAGTTGCTCTAACATGCCACATCATAAAAGTCCTAAAGAAACTGTTAATGGCTCACTTTGGTAGGCAAGTGAACACCTTTCAGGACACAGTTTGCTTTTTGTCCTGTTGGTGGTGTTGAAAATTCCATCATCTAACTTCCCAGCCTCATTTGGACAGAGCTGGCACGACGGAGAGGATCACGTTCTTTGATTCTTACGGTGGTTTTATACAATTCAGCATTGTAAGAATTGTTATGTAAGAAGCTGCAGAAAATATAAGTGGATGCCTCCATGGCTGCCTGGATTATTGACTGCCTCCCAAACAGACCACAGTTTGTGAGACTGACGGGTCGTGTGTGTTAGAATGTCAGCAGCACAGTAGCACCACCAGAGCTGTTGCTCCCACCATTTCAAAAATAATCAAATGACTCTGCAGTTTACCAGAGAGCATCTGGTTGACCACTTTCAGTTATAGTGGAAAAATCATCTTATCTTAAACATGAACAAAACAAAACTAAAGAGATGACTGTAGATTTTTACCTAGATTGGACCCATCTCTATCCTAGGAGAAGAGGTGATGAGAAATACAGATACCTGGAAATTTAGCTGGACAGCAGTCTTGACTGGAAATGCAACACTGAGGTTGCCTCCAAACAAAAAAAGGACTCAATAAACTAAACTTAAGGCAGCTTTGTTCCTTCTGTGTCTGCACCAAGGTATTGCATATCATTGACAAGTGTGGTGAAGAGTACAATCTGCTTTGCAGCCATCTGTTGGGGCAGGAGCATCAGAGACAGTGATTTCAACAATCTTAAGCTGTATGTAAATAATGTTAATAATAATTCAATTCAATTCAATTCAATTCAATTCAATTCATTTTTATTTATATAGCGCCAAATACAACAAATGTCATCTCAAGGCACTTAGATAGTAAGTCCAATTCAAGCCAATTGGAATTCAATTAATTGTAATCATAATTATTCATAAAATAATCCAATTCGTTCAAATAGAGCCAATTCAAAAACAATTTCCTAGCTAAGGAAACCAACAGATTGCACTGAAAACTTTTTCAGTGCAATTCACAGGGAAACACGAGTTAATGACCACAATAATGTCACATATACATAAAGAGAGTAAAGTGAGGAAAGGTGTGACAGATGAGGCCCCCCAGCAGTCTGGGCCTATAGCAGCTTAACTATGGGATGTTTCAGGATCACCTGAGCCATCCCTAACTATAAGCTTTATCAAAAAGGAAAGTTTTAAGCCTGGTCTTATAAGTGGAAAGGGTGTCTGCTTCCCGGACATTTACTGGCAGCTTATTCCACAAGAGAGGGGCCTGATAACTGAAGGCTCTGCCTCCCATTCTACTTTTAGAAACTCTGGGAACCTCAAGTAAACCTGCAGTTTGGGAACGAAGTGCTCTGTTAGGAAAATATCTTACAATGAGATCTTTAAGATATGATGGAGGTCGGTCATTAAGAGCTTTATATGTGAGGAGAAGAATCTTAAATTCTATTCTGAATTTAACAGGGAGCCAATGAAGAGAAGCTAAAACTGGAGAAATATGATCTCTCCTGTTAGTTCTCATCAGAACTCTGGCTGCAGCATTTTGGATCAACTGAAGGCTTTTCAGAGAATATGTGGGACAGCCCAATAATAAAGAATTACAGTAGTCCAATCTTGAAGTAACAAATGCATGAATTAGTTTTTCTGCATCACTCTGAGACAAGATGTTCCTGATTTTAACAATATTACGAAGGTGAAAGAAGGCAGTCCTAGAAACCTGTTTTATATGCGAGTCAAATGATAAATTCTGGTCAAAAATAACTCCAAGGTTCCTCACTGTAGAACTAGAAGCCAAGGAAATACCATCTAGAGTAACTATATAGCTAGACAATTTCTCCCTGAAGCGCTCAGGTCCAAAGATAACGACTTCAGTTTTGTCTGAATTTAGAAGCTGACAGTTCTGAGTCATCCAGGTCTTTATGTCTTTAAGACATGTTTGTAGACTGACCAACCCATTGGGTTCATCTGGTTTTATAGATAAGTACAACTGGATATCATCAGCATAGCAGTGGAAATTTATGCCATGCTGTCTAATAATGTTACCTAATGGAAGCATGTATAAAGTGAAAAGAATCGGTCCAAGCACAGAACCCTGAGGAACTCCATGACTTACTCTGTGTGTGAGGAAGATTCTTCATTTACAAGAACAAACTGAAATCTATCAGATAAATATGACTTAAACCAGCCTAATGCAGTTCCTTTAATCCCAATAACATGTTCAAGTCTCTGTAATAAGATACTGTGATCGACCGTATCAAATGCAGCACTGAGATCCAACAGGACAAGCACAGACACAAGTCCGCTATCGGAGGCTAAGAGGAGATCATTGGTAACTTTCAGCAGTGCAGTTTCTGTGCTATGATGCACTCTGAATCCTGACTGAAACTCTTCAAACAGATTATTTCTGTGTAAATGATCACAAAGCTGAGCTGCAACTATTTTTTCAAGAACTTTAGACATAAAAGGGAGATTGGATATAGGTCTATAATGAGCCAACACCTCTGAATCAAGATAATAATGATAACATAAGAACATGATAAATGATGGACAATACAGCCCACCCTTTACATAAACTATTGATGAAACTTTGAGAGACACAGAACAGTTCAGGAATTTATACCCAGAAGCTTGACAATAACTGATGGAAAGAAATACAATTCAATTAAGTTCAACTTATAACAGTTTATTATTCCCTGAAGGGAAATTATATTGCTGCCCTACTAATTATTGAAGATATGCTTTTGTTGTTGACAGACAAGCTGATAAAAAAAAGCTGAAGTGAAGCAGAGAGGGAGGTGTGGGAGGTGTCTTCAAATGTTGCCATCAGTTTGTAGTGTTTTTGTTTCTATAGCTTGGCAACAGCTTAGCCAATGAGTGGACATGCAGCAATGAAAGGTAACACAGGTGAACTTTCTTCATAGACAACCTGGATGGGAACTGAAACCAATAGGTTGGTCAGACTACAAGCATCTTAAAGACATAAAGACTTGGATGACTCAGAACTTTCTGTCGAGCTGTTTAATTCCTCTGGATGGTATTTTCTTGGCCTCTCGTACTATAGTGAGGAACCTTGGAGTTATTTTTAACCAGATTTTATCATTTGACTAATAATAATAAATAATAAAACAGGTTTTTAGGACTGCTTTCTTTCATCTTCGTAATATTGTTAAAATCACGAACATCCTGTCTCAGAGTGATGCAGAAAAACTAGTCCATGCATTTGTTACTTCAGGATCGGACTACTGTAATTCTTTATTATTGGGCTGTCCCACATATTCTCTGAAATGCCTCCAGCTGATCCAAAATGCTGCAGCCAGAGTTCTGATGAGAACTAACAGGAGAGATCATATTTCTCCAGTTTTAGCTTCTCTTCATTGGCTCCCTGTTAAATTCAGAATAGAATTTAAGATTCTTCTCCTCACATATAAAGCTCTTAATGACCGAGCTCCATCATATCTTAAAGATCTCATTATAAGATATTTTCCTAACAGAGCACTTTGTTCCCAAACTGCAGGTTTACTTGAGGTTCCTAGAGTTTCTAAAAGTAGAATGGGAAGCAGAGCCTTCAGTTATCAGGCCCCTCTCTGTGGAACCAGCTGCCAGTTTGGCTTCAGGAAGCAGACACCCTTTCCACTTTTAAGACCAGGCTTAAAACTTTCCTCTTTGATAAAGCTTATAGTTAGGGATGGCTCAGGTGATCCTGAAACATCCCATAGTTATACTGCTATAGGCCTAGACTGCTGGGGATAATGGTGGAGACAACCGCCCATGCCAAGTCAAGCCATAGCATGACTGGGGATTCTTGTCATGCTATGGCACACCTCAGCGCCTCAGTTCGAAGTGGCATGACCGTAACCTCATTTGATTGGTTCATCATTCTGTTATTTCTTTCACCAAGGGTTGCCAACTTGGTCTGGCCTCCTCCCTGACCAAACATTTATTTAGTAGCAGTGCAACGAAGTATCTCACCACACATAGGCACTGTTTCACTGGTTTCAGAGAGAGCAGCGGGAGGAACAGTGAAGTTCTTTTGTCATTACTCTTCGTCAGATAACAGGTAAAGCCTTTGGGTTTTAACAGAAAACTTTTGTTGAACTGCTTGGGTAACAGTATCTTCAGCCACATTCGAGGGTTATTTATTATTAGTCATATCACCAAACAAAGCTGTCCTATCAGATAAGATGCTTTATTCCACTTACATCATCGACAATCTTGAAATAACGTATTTTAGAAAAATGACAGCCATGGTCTGACAAAAATGAAGAAATGAATAGCGAAGTCCTGCTCTGCTGTACACTCTGTGTCAGATCGGGTGGGAGAGACATGATATGCAACATGATATGTCAGGAGTGTAAGCAAGCAACCTTTACTCTTGATGTGTGGTGTCTAAGCTTAAAACTATTCTTTTTGCTAGGCATTTGTTTAATATTCATGAGCCCCACATGCACACTGAAACATGAATAAAGAATAAAAAGGAACTTTATTGTTTTGGTGGTAGTTTGGCATTCCCTTTTGGTGTCCTATATAGTCACAGAATAGATTTTAAAAGCCTGCTGATGGTTTACAAATCCCAGAACGGTTTAGGGCCAAAACACATCTGTGATATGTTCAGAGAATATAAACCCAGCAGAGCTCTTAGATCCAAGGACTCAGGTCAGCTGGTCCAGTCCAGAGTCCAGACTAAACATGGAGAAGCAGCATTTAGCTGTTATGCTGCAAACAAGTGGAACAAACTGCCAGTGGAGATTAAACTTTCACCAAATGGAGACATTTTTAAATCCAGGTTAAAAACATTTCTTTTCTCATGTGTCTATGCATGAAATCTGCACGCTATCTTTTAACTTATCCAGACTTGTTTTTAAATTCATTTAAATTATTTTATTTGTTTCTCTTTATATTCTTTTATGTATTTTAATGCTTCTTCCACTCCCTGCTGCAATGCTTTTATTTTATGTAAAACACTTTGAATTGTTTGTACATGAAATATGCTATACAAATAAATTTAATTTGATTATCAATATGGCAGTATAAAAAATTTGCAGTTAATGCAACAAACCTTTTGGCGACTGGACGTTTCTATTTTTAGCTAATTTATCATTTGGATAAAGTGAGTGGGGGCTGCACAGTGGTGTGGTGGTTAGCACCATCACCGTCACAGCAGTAGGGTTCCGGGTCAAATTCCCAGCTGGGGCCTTTTCTGTATGGAGTTTGTAAGTTCTCCCCATGTATGCGTGGGTTCTCTCCAGGTACTCTGGCTTCCTCCATGAATGTTGAATGTTAGGTTAATTAGTGACTCTAAATTGTGCCTTGGATGAGTGTCTCGTTTGTCTCTGTGGCCCTGTGATGGATTGGCAACCTGTCCAGAGGGTGTACCCTGCCTCTCGCCCACTGACAGCTGAGATTGTCTCCAGCCCCCCCCTCGACCCTAAAAAATTTGGATTAAGCAGGTATAGAAAATGGATGGATAAAGTGAGTGGGCCATACTGGGTAATTTAACATACAAGTCCATTTATTTATGCTCTGTTTTAGGTCAGTGAATACAGTTAAGCTACATAGCACTTTTCTAACCTGATAACAGTTTGAAAAAAATGTGCCAAAAGTGCCAGAGCAGCCAGTGGCCATCAGGACGTGCTGAACCATCTAAATGTGGTGTAGGTCTGGCGGTGGGTATGATTTTTTAATATTTACACCATGAGATATTTAAATGCAATGAAATGTCATGATTGTAGCGACTTCACTGTATAATTAACACAGGTGAACTTTCTTCATAGACAACCTGGATGGGAACTGAAACCAGTAGGTTGACCACAAGCATCTTAAAGACATACAGACTTGGATGACTCAGAACTTTCTGTCGAGCTGTTTAATTCCTCTGGATGGTATTTCCTTGGCCTCTCGTACTCTAGTGAGGAACCTTGGAGTTATTTTTGACCAGAACTAGTAATTTGACGCACATATAAAACAGGTATAAAACAGAACCAACTAAACGTGGTGTAGGTCTGGCGGTGGGTATGATTTTTGTTTGTTTGTATTGAATATTTACACCATGAGATATTTAAATGCAATGAAATGTCATGATTGTAGCGACTTTACTGTATAATTACAGTTTTAGTTTTCATACTAAAAAGTGCTTTCATATACAAAAAGTGGTGGAGCAATAACATAGGTTTGCACCCCCACTTTGATTAATGGGGTGCAGTTGCTCCATTGCTCAGGGACATATATATATACACACACACACACGCATTGGTGTAAAATATGCTTATATGCATGTTTCGAATACTGTATACAAATCTGCTTGTTGAATACATCATGACAATGACAAAAATAACAGCACACATTTTATGGCCGATGTCTTTTTTCATGTCTGCTGTCACACATATTGTTGGCCCTGGATGAGGTAGCTGAGTGCTGATCATACACTTGGATGGTTTGCAGTTTGATCCATAAGAATCACTTTGGATGGCGGTGGCCTGAGTCTGGTTTTGCCAGAGGTTTCTTCTTGTTAAAAGGGAGTTACTTTATGTTTTATTTTGGTTTTTTATTTGTAATAAATTTGTAAAAGTTTCATACAAACTTGTTTCACTTTTTATGGGGTATTGTGTGTAGAATTTTGCGGTAAAAGATTAATTTAATCTATTTGGGAATAAGGCTGTAACATAGGATATTGTGGTAAAAGTGGAGTGCTGTGAATCCGTTCCAATGCACCGTATGAATTGGACTAATTTTGAATTTAATTCGTTGGATTTTATGGGATTATAATTCCAATGAATTGGAGCCTAATTGGCTTGAATTGGACTGTATTATTGAAGTGCCTTGAGATGACAATTGTTGTGATTTGGCGCAATATGAATAAAACTGAATTGAATTGAATATACAAATTCTTTAAAAGCAGTAAAAAAAACAGTGCACATGCATTATTACGCGTTATGTAGTATACATCTCTAGCTTGTTCCATTATAGTTTGATCAGAGATCACAGCATTTGTTTATTAACATCTGTTGCGAACTTGCAGCTACACCAGTAAACAATTTCCCTCTTTGATCAATAGAGTAACTATCTCTCTCTCTCTCTCTCTCTCTCTCTCTCTCTCTCTCTATATATATATATATATATATATATAAAAATATATACATATTGAGCTGAAGGGTTTTTAGTATGACTAGGGATATATCTTTGTCACAGGGTTCTTTTCACAACTGGTAAAAAGTTTCAAAAACCACATAAAATCCAGAGGTAAAACTATGGTGATATTTACCTTCCAAAGTGCAATGCGTCAAAAGAAATACATACACAAGTTCTTCAGTAACCTAAAGACCGGCTGTTATGTCCTCTGAAACGAAAAAATAGAAAAAGAAGAAAATAAAAACTCACATAAACCCGTATCAGATACTACATTTAGAATTTAAATTAAATTTACATAGGTTTTAGTAATATTTATGAGCCACAAGATTATTAGCATAGACAAAAACTTTATCTTTATAGCACCTTTCACAGATAAAAATCACAAAGTGCTTTCAATCAAATACATAAAACAATATTTTAAGATAATACCACATAAAACAAATGAAATGTCAATGATAAAATCATAAAAGACAAAATTTAAAAAAGTAAGAAAATAGAGCAAATAAAATAAGCAGAGACATAGGTACAAATCACAAATGTCTAACTGAAAGCTTGCTTCAATAAAAAAATGTTTTCAGCTGCTTCTTAAAAGAGTCCAAATATTCAGAGCACATTAGTGAAGGAGGCAGGGCATTCCAAAGTTTGGGGGCCACTGCCTGAAACAAACAGCCCCCCTTGAGTGCAAAAGTGTGTATGAGGACCAATCAACAATCTCTGACTTGCTGACCTCAGAGTACGGGCAGGTGTATGTTGATAAATCAGATCAGAGAGATATGCGGGGGCTTGACCGTGTAAAGCTCTAAAAGTGAGGACCAGTATTTTAAAATGAATTCGGAAATGGACTGGGAGCAGGGACGCTAAAATTGGACTAATGTCTGCTCTTTTTTGAGTACGAGTTAAAAGCTTTGCAGCTGCATTTTGTACAGTCTGCAGACGGCCAAGGTCTGTTTGAATTAAACAAGTAAAAAGGCTGTAGTCTAAACGAGAAGAAATAAAAGCATGGGTGATCATCTCTAGTTCAACCTTTGACACCAGTGCTCTTAATTTACCAATTGTTCTTTAGGTGAAAGAAGCAATTTCTGATTAGTTTGTTTGAGTGCTGCTCTAGAGACATTGCTGAGTCTAAAAGGTCAGCTAGTCCAGACTAAACATGGAGAAGCAGCATTTAGCTGTTATGCTGCAAACAAGTGGAACAAACTGCCAGTGGAGATGAAACTTTCACCAAATGACATTTTTAAATCCAGGTTAAAAACATTTCTTTTCTCATGTGTCTATGCATGAAATCTGCACGGTATCTTTGAATTTACCTCGACTGTTGCTTGTTTTTAAATTAGTTTAAATTATTTTATTTGTATTCATCTGTATTTGTAATGCTTCTTACACTCCCTGCTGCAATGCTTTTATTTTATGTGAAGCACTTTGAATTGTTTTGTACCTGAAGTGTGCTATACAAATAAATTTGATTTGTTTTGATAAAATGACGCCTAAATTCCCAAGGCTAGGCTTAACAGACAAGCCTAGATTCTTTCTAATGAACTGCCTGATCTGAGTGATTCTGTAATCCGGTACAATGATTAATGTTTCAGTCTTATTGGAGTTGAGTTTCAAGTAACTGCCATTCAACTACTGATTAATGTTGGTCAAGCAGTTAATTAAAGAGGTCAGTTTGTGGAGCTCACTGATTTTAAACGTACAGTAAAGCTGGATATCATCTGCATATAAATGATAGAAAACGTTTCAGTGTTGCTTGATTATGTTACCTAGTGGAAGTATATACAGAAGAAAAAGAATAGGCCCCAAGATCGAGCCCTGGGGTACCCCACACAACAATTCAGCGGAATCAGACATGATCTGGTTAACACAAACACTGAAAGTTCTAATTGACAGATAAGATGAGAACCACTGAAATCCCAACCATTTGATGAAGTCTATTGATTAAAATAGTATGATCAACAGTATTAAAAGCAGATGGCAGGTCAAATAAAACCAAGTCAGTGTATTCCTCTGAGTCAGCTGCCAGCAAAATATAATTTGCAATTCTAAGAAGTGCAGTTTTAGTAGAACGCCTTTTGCAAAAGTCTGATTGAAATTCATTGAAGATCTCATGGTCTTCTAGATTAAGCGTGAGTTGTTCTGCTACCACTTTTTCTAATCTTTGACATTAAAGGAAGTTTGCAAATTGGCCTAAAATTCTCAGGTTGTGAAGTGTCCAACATGGCCTTATTTAGAAGTGGTTCAACAACATCATGTTTCAAAAGGGAGGGAACCACCCCAGTTAAAAGAGAAATGTTACACAAATCAACAATACAAGGGCCCAAACTTTTTTTAAAAACACCATCGGGAGGACGTCTGTAGGAGAGAAGAAAGGTTTCATTTTATTGACCAGGACAGACACTGCAATGTCACAGGATTAAAGGAGGACCAAGTATGAGGGGGAGGCGGATTGCATGCCAAGTTGTAAAGCGATGGTGAGGTTTTTTCTCCTCCTCTCCCCTAATGTGGTATTTTTTCTGTCATTCTACCCTTATCAAATAGATTTGTCTTATTAATGGTTCACTAGCATGAAAACTTAGTCATATTCAAATGGTCTATTAAGACCTATTATCACTGTAATCGTCAGAAGCAAGCAGGTGTTCTACAAACTGCAAACGCGAAGCTGCACGAAGTGTGTGCCACGCCACAATGTGGGATTCAGAAAAAGATGGCGAAATGTCTGAAAGGTCGGACACAGGCGAGAGCGTATCGGTAGATGGAGACAGAGACCAACAATCCTTGGCCCTATCTCAAATAATTTTTCAAAATAGTCGGGTGCAAAAATGACTCGTGGAAAATGCAATGCAAACTCTGCACACCCAAGACCCACATGTAGAACTAATCAGTTTTCAGCAAATTAAGCTTGCAATTCATATAGTGGCATCTACCTTTTTGTGTGGGTTTTTTTATTTAAAGGTTACTTTATACTTCTATACTTTAAGTAGGTTTTGGAGCACATACTTTTTCACTTTTACATGAGTAAAGAGGTCAAGTTGATACTTCAACTTTTATCAGAGTGTTTTTAAACTGCAGTATCTATACTTCTACTTAAGTAACAAATGTGTGTACTTTTGACACCACTGCACTGTATAAACCTTAATATTTCCTCTTAGAGGAAAATTTATCCATGTTTGTTAGTTTTTGTTAGTTTACTCAAATGACCTGTTATAGTTATACCAATCCTACTATTAGCTAAATTTACTTTTGCTCTGTTATACCAATCTTACTGTTAGCTAAAATTACCTGATTGATTCTGTATCTGTATTTCTGTGTTTGATTTTTTTATGTTTTTATTTCTGTATTTCTGTACCTGATTGTTGTTTCTGTGTTGTAAAGCACTTTGGTTCGCCTTGTTGCTGAAAAGTGCTATATAAATAAATTTCCCTTCACTTCACTTCACTTAGGCATTCATCAACTCAAGGACAATGATTATCGCATTGGCTAATTCAACAGGAGCAGGCTCGGACTGGCAATCTGTGCGACCGGGCAAATGCCCGGTGGGCCGGTCCACATCTGGGCCGGTGGCCTCCGATTTTTTATTTTATTTTTTTTAAACGATTTTTAAATGTATTTATCTAGTCTACATTTGCTAGCAGCCCGTTAATGGCCATGTGGCTCGTAATGTATTGTATACATTTTTTTGGGGGGGGGGGTGCACAGACCTTGCCTCTTCAGGACAAGTTCGGAAGCAGGTGCGTGTTACGATTGCGCCCCCTGCCCCCATCCCTCAAGTGGATCTGTCCATACCGCCATTACAGGATCTCCGCGGATCCTTAAAAAGTATTAAAAAGTCTTAAATAAAAAATACGTTTTTTTAAGGTCTTAAAATGTCTTAAATTTCGCCGATTTTCGAAGAGTGGCTTTAAATTTCATCTGGGCGGAATGAAAGAAAGACATGTCTGGAGAGAGCTTTTGTGTGTGAAAACTACCGGTGATTTGACAGCTAGGGCGTCAGGTTAGGGCCAGTGGCCGTAAACAAAGGTTATAGCCGAGAAGAAAGATGATAATATAACGTAGCTAAAAAGACTAGCTTTCTTCAGTAGCCTAATGCTTACCGATTTAGCAAGCCTAGCAGCCTCGTTGCTAATGGGGCTGGCAGAGTTAACTTCATAATGGGTGAGTGCAGGTTTCATTCACTTGTTTTCATTCTGGTCCGGTGGAAAATTGCCAGGGCCGATTTTTTTTTCCCAGTCCGACCCTGAACAGGAGCCACTCTATGATGTCCAAACACTGACTGTTAAATGCCCTAATAAAGGTGTCTGCATCACTGTATACCTCCTGCAGACATGGGTCAAACATAGCAAAGAACCTCTTGATAGCAACCTCGTTTATAAACCACCTTTCTGTCCTCATTTTCGGGGGCTGAGGATCCAGAGGAAAGGCAAGGTTGAAAAAGACACAACTGTTATCACGAGCATGCACATCCTCCACATATACATTAGTTATGTCTAAACCAAGGGAGGAAACAAGGTCCAGGGTGTGTCCCTTGGTGTGTGTGGGACCAGAAACATGTTGACTAAAATGAAATAAGTTGGTTATAAACAACAGGTAGGCAGCCATGTTGCAGCTGGCAACCTTCTCTAACCTAATGATTTAAGGATAAAATGTCTGTAAAATCAGTGAGGAAAGCACCTGCGGGATAAGGAGGGCAATAACTCAACACACAGTAACACACATTACTTAAACCAGTCTTAATCATCTGTGATTCAAAAGAGGGAAGATTATCCGAGTACATCTCTCTGCATAAGTATGCATGTCATCAGCACTCATGAGCATGGGGAGATGAACGGCTGTACCACCCTTTAGGGCTTGATTCCCCGTCAATTTCTTAGTGGGACCACCACCAGTGTCGGAGTACAGCCTCCTGCAGGGTCCTGCGTCGGGTAGATGACGTCCAAGGTTCCATGTGGGACGTCGAGGTTCCATGGAGCAGTCAACAGGTTCCCAATCGCTGCTAGCAACCAAAGGAGGGAAAATTCAGTGTTAACCAGTGAGGGGAAAGCTGCAGGGTCAGTTAGCAATGTGGTCTGGGCAGAGGTGTGACCAGAATGGCATGTGTGGGTGGGCAGTAAGCTCATCTGGGGGGGTAGAAAATAATACCTGAAAAAAATCAGTGGAAAACCACTACTACAACTTATAGCATAATAACAATAATAATAATAATAATAATAATAGTAATAATTCAATTTGGTAATGAAAATATGGTCACACTAGCATAAATCATGACCGTCAATTTTGTGGAATTTTTTAATGAAATTTTTTGTTTTTGTAAAGAAATGTAGAACTTCTATGATGCATGCAAACGCACCACTACAGCCAACTCCAGCTTTTTATTACCTTCATTAAGTCTACATTTCAGATCATTATATACAACAAAAACATCCGAAAATGTGAAAATCGCCTTTTTTTTTCAGCAGCAAGGGGTTAAGGTTACGGAGGGGGGGGAACACGATAACAAAAAAATAAATAAAGCTATAAACTTTGCAGATATATGCTTTTTTAAAATCACCACCTGCATTTATTCTATCAATACAAGACACAAACAGAGATAATAAATCGTGGCCTTTTTTCAGGCCAGTTTTCTTTGGACGGACAGGGCATTTCTCAGGGGGGCAGGACTTGTTCCTGGGGGGGGCAAGTCCTGAGCCCCCAGCCCCCCCGTAGCCACGCCCCTGGGTCTGGGCCCGGTGTGGACAAGAGAGTGCTGGATGTTATGAACATCAGAGGGGGAGTACCTGCAGATCATCTCCCGATGGGGCAGCATAGTGTCTAGATAAATTTAAGCTAAAAGAAGAGGCAGAGACAACTGAATTCCTCTTATTGCCCCGAATAACCACTTCAGTCCAGGGGGTATCTATGTTGGGTGCTGAGCAGGAGAGAAGTCGGGGACAGGTGGAGGTACTTGAGGGCTGCACTCAGACAGGCTAACTTTGTGCTGTGGTCAGCCATCATGAAGCTGGACAACATGGGGAAACGGTTTTATGTAGCTGGACAAGAGTGAGTCCTTTCTTTGCAGTTCCTCTGAGAAACGTCGAACATCCTCCATAAGATCAGAGATTTTTTTAAATGCCGATTTTCTGGGAGAGTCGTCCTCCGCTTGTGCATCCTCCGGATTCTGAATGACAGCCGCCATTTTATGACAGCTGTCATTTTTGGACACTTGCAGTCAGCAAGTGCATGGACTTTGTATAAAACAAAAAAAAAAGTCCCACCTTTGCCGAACACTGTGGGACGCGGCATACATAGTGATAAGAGAGGGGAGAGGGATTAGCGCCAAACTTTTTCCCTGAGAGGGTCAAAATTAAAATGTGTTTAAGGGCTGCGGGCCAAGTGCAATAATATAATGCACAAAATGCAAATACTTCTTTAAGTAGGTTCTGCCAGAGGTTTCTTCCTGTTAAAAGGGAGTCGTTCCTTTCCACAGTCGCCTCAGGCACGCTTAGGACGGGAGATTGGACTGAAGACAAGTTTCAGTGCAATCTGTTGGTTTCCTTAGCTAGGGAATTGTTTTTGAATTGGCTCTATATGAACGAATTGGATTATTTTATAAATAATTATGATTACAATTAATTGAATTCCAATTGGCTTGAATTGGACTTTATTATCTAAGTGCCTTGAGATGACATTTGTTCTATTTGGCGCTAAATAAATAAAAATTAATTGAATTGAAAGCAATGTTCTTTTATTTTTTATACAGTTCTTTAACCTTTCTTTCTGTATGAAGATCATTACAGAAGACAAAAATATAACAAATAAGTCATATGGCATTTAAAACAGATATCTAAATTTCAGTATAATTATATGTAGTGCAAAACGTCAAAGAGTCCAACAGGAAAACAACTTAACAGCAACAAAACCATGACACTTGTGAGAAACATGAAGCTGGTCTTTGAAGTCGGGGAGCCAAAGTCCCAAAAGTGGGTTGAACCTGACATGGCTTGTTATACTTTTTATTTGTGATTTTTTTGATAGTTGTATCCCTAAGGACAAATAATTGGAGGGTCTGCTCTGTCGGAAATAAAAAAAAAAGTTGTGCCTATTTTAGTGTATGTACCCTTCATTTTTTGATGGAAAATTCTGAAAAATGAAAAATTCCTTGAAATACTCAATGGCTTGGGTAAACTGTCAATGAATGCTTTCTAGGGGCAAGGGACACATGTGTTGACAACATTCAGTGAATAAATCACTTTAAAACCACATTTCTATATGATTTTGGCCTAATTTAATGCAAAAAAATGAGGCGTTTTTTAAGCTTTTTTGCAATATTTTCATCTTTACTTCATTGGCAATCAACTTTTTCCCCAAGTTATGACATCAGACAATATGCCATTCTTTTCACCAAACAGTATACTGATTCCACAGAAAAAACTGTGCAAATCCAACCAAACCTATGGATCTGTGGTGATTTCACTTCTAGTTGGTGATCAACAGGCTCAGAAACTCAATAGAATTTTAGGCTACTCCCAAAATTCCGAAAGGTATACTGTGCACTTAACACTGAATTAAGGTTCACAGTACTTAACATCATAGCCTAGGGATTTTTACATTTAAATTGAAAAAAAAAAAAAAATTAAATTAAATTAAATTAAAAAAATATATATCCTATTATCTCACAATTTTATTGACTCACTGACAACTTTAATAGAACAAAGTAATTTAGAAGTAAATTTGGGGTCCGTGTGCAGGTCCTTGTGAATCGGGTTGATCAGGAGGTGGCACACTGCAGATCCTCTCACCTGATGAGACAGCAAACAAGACGGAGAGGGTGGGTCAAACAGCAGCTGGAAAAAAGATGCCCCTCCATATGTACACACGTGTCCACACACAAACAAACATTCTCTCTCTTGTTCTGTCTCTCTCTCTCTCTCTCTCTCTCTCTCTCTCTCTCTCTCTCTCTCACACACACACACACACACACACACACACACACACACAGTCAACTTACACGTCTCCATCTTCAAGTGCAAGTTCAATCCTTGAACATCTGTTGGGGTCCCCGGTGCAGAGACACGCAATGCCACACCTTACATTTGCTCTTGCACAGGAGCATCCTCGGGCACACATGCTTTTCTTGCATTTGCAGTATTTGCTGAGTTTGATTTCCAATGGCTTTGCCTCTTTCAGCATCATAACTGGCACCAATTTGCCATTCACAACTTGCCTCCCAAACTCAGTAGCAGCTGGGTGGCTTGGATGAACCAGGTGCGCCCGCTTGCACACAGCTAGTTGATGGAGAGCACGGCGAAGGTGTAATAAAAAGGCATCTTCAGTTGGAGGAAGGCAACGCATGTCTCCTTTGAGGTTGACAAAGAAATGGGCTCGAAGGGCATCCAGTGTCCCAATAAAATCGCTCCTGTCATAAAGACACACCATGTACCGACGTGCTGCGGTGATGACCTCTTCCTGAACATCAAGGCTTTTCTCTGGGTCACCGTACCTGCAGAGTGGCAGAAGGTCTGTCAAATGTTTAATGGTAGTTGTGTATGCCCGCCTTTTCCCTCTTCTGTAAAGGTAGCTCACTGTGTCACATCCAGTAAGTATGTATGTGCTGAGGAGAATGGATGTAAATTCTGCAGGTTCAGTGTCATGTTTCCCTGCCAAAGCTTCTGTCATGGCATGAACGGGTAGGAAGTTGCCTTTCATCTTCACCCACAGCTCCTGCAGCCCAACCATGTGAGTGATGTAGTACATGCACATCATGATTACATCTGTGTCAGTTGCAACTACCACAGCCCGTTTGTGGTGCATAATTTGTACTGAATATGCAATGTGAGCAAACATCCTTGTATCTGCCTCATGTTTTTCACAGGAAAGTTCTGGAAGCTCAATCTGACAATTTGCTGACAAGAACACAGTGTCGCACTAAAGACTCCACCAAGAATAAGTGTGCATCCTGCAGGAAGTGACTTGTTCTGAGCAGTCCATGCTACCCCCAGATAGTTCAACAGATTAGCTTTATTCTGTGGATTGTGAATGAAGCCTTTCCATTCAGGTACAGGGAGTGTGTCATGCGGCTTATACTCCTTCATTTTGCTGGGGCAGGTTTTCATCCTTTTCTCTCGCTCCTCACCTTTCAGACTTTCATCTGGAGAGAAATCATATCGATCACCAACAAAGTGGATGCAGTCACACTGGTCTGGGAGCATTCCAAGTAGCTGCCTCAGATACTTTCCTTGCAGTTCATAGAAGGTGCTGCTCCCAAGATGCTGGTAATGTTGAATGAACGCCATGGCATCAACTATCATTACAACAGGCTTGTCAGACAGTGGTAGTGTGTCCACTTCCCCCCATGAGCTGCCAAGGTCAGTCTTAATTGCAGCCAGGTAGTCTGCCTTGTTTCCTTTGCGCATACCATACTTTTGGTCAAGGGATGAATCTGGCTCAAACAAGGAGACAGGGCGACTTGTCCAGTCATGGCTAAACACCTCCACCTTCCTGTCTTCCTCTAAGTCATGAACGAAGTACAGGTTCCTCATAACTGCACTCTCCTCCTCATAGACCTGTTTGGTTTTGAATGCCATGGACATGGACTTCTTTGGTTTTTCCGCAAAGGTTGGAAGTTTAATTTGGGCTACTTTCTCACTGTCTATTCTTCTTGCTGCAGCCAATGCCTCCAGTCCTTTTTCATGAGCACAGATCAAATCAGCAGATGCAGCTTTTTGGCCAGTGGAAATGTTAATCAAATCTTGCTCTTTATATGTGAAAGGATTGATCATCTGGTTGTTGATTATAGCTGTAATCTTCCTTACACCTTCTGCTTCCTTTTCACCTTGGCTGTCTTTTTGGTGTTTGGTGTCATCCACATCCAGGTGAGCCATAACCTTTGTCTGCTCTGACACAGCCGTAAGAACTGGAAGAGCTTTCAAGTATTTCTCCATGGCTGCTGGCTGCTGACTGATGCCAGTGAAGAGTTTTGTCTTGGCATCACGATTGTATGTTTTTTCTAGTGCCATGTCTCCAGACAGACTCCATTAAACCGTCCTGCTGTTTGATGTACAGTGAACTACCCATCCTTGAATTCCCTGTAGATGTTTGGAGCCAGTGTAGGCAGGCTTCTCATAGCTTCGAGGTAGTGTGGCAGGCAGGATATGTACTTGTAATGACCAGCAGCTACAAGGTATGGTAACATCTTTTCCACTTCAGCCAAGTGTTCTTCCCACAGACCAGCACGCTCTGCATGAATGAATCTTCTGAGGATCATAACCATGTCCATGTACATAAGCCACAGCTTTGTGGTAGGTGAATTGCAGGATGCATTAAACTCAGCTATCAAACATGACACCTTTTTCTTTTTTAATTTCTTTCTTTTATTTTTTTTTTATTCCTTTTTAATGGTTTTATTGCCTTCTTGTGATTTTATGTAGCTGTAAAGCACTTTGAATTGCCCTGTGTATGAATTGTGCTCTATAAATAAAATTGCCTTGCCTTGCCTTGCCTTTTTCAATTGGTCAGCTGCGTCATCAAACACAGAAGTTGCCTTCTGTACATCCTCCTCTGACAAGGCATCTAGGAGGAGCTGGATATTGTTGCTAAGCACACACATGTATTCCAGATCCTTCTCTTCACTGACCAACCATCCTGCAAAGGCCTCCCAGTGTAGAGCAAACATGGCTGCATACACCATGTTGTGGCAGTGCAGCATTGCATAGTAGTCTTTCCCACTGATGACTTTGTTTGCTGTTCCACGGAGACAGATATCAGCTTCGACCATAATGTCTTCAATTCCAGTGGACTGCATCAAATGTCCAATGGCTCCAAGGAAATTCTGAGCAATATGGAAGCCTCCCATGCGCAAAATAAGTTTGGAATACTTTTCTTTGTGCTTCTTTTGCATACCCAGAACCACTTCATAGATTGCTTGATCACATGTGATGATGGTATACTCCTGATCAAGTTTTCTACTACTTGTGTGTGTGTGTGTGTGTGTGTGTGTGTGTTATTACTGAGTATTCAGTGTGCCTTTCAGAATTTTGATTGCAGCCTGAAACTGGGCGTATTGATCAACTAGAAGTGAAATCACCACAGATCCATTGATTTTGGTTGGATTTTCACAGTTTTTTCTGTGGAATCAGAATACTGTTTGCTGAAAAGAATGGCATATTGTCTGATGTCATAAAAAAAGTTGATTGCCAATGAAGTTAAGGTGAAGATATTGCAAAAAAGTGAAAAAAACGCCTATTTTTTTGCATTAAATTAGGCCAAAATCATATAGAAATGTGGTTTTAAAATGATTTATTCACTGAATGTTGTCAACACATGTGTCCCTTGCCCCTAGAAAGCATTCATTGACAGTTTGCCCAAGCCATTGAGCATTTCAAGGAATTTTTCATTTTTCAGAATTTTCCATCAAAAAATGAAGGGTACATACACTAAAATAGGCACAACTTTTTTTCGTGATATTTCCGACCGAGCAGACCCTCTAATTATTGACCCTTAGGGATACAACTATCAAAAAAATCACAAATAAAAAGTATAACAAGCCATGTCAGGTTCCTCCCATTTTAAAGGGCTTTTGAGAGTTTGGCTCCCCGACTATTGGCTTTTATCAGTCTCTCAATATCGGGCTGCAGCTGACTCACTGAGCGGGATAGTATATCCTGTAGGTGTGGGTCGGTCAGCGTGCCTCTGAGCCTGGACTTGTTAAGGTTCATTACACCAAAGGTTTGTTCACAGATGGAAGTGCTGCCAAACAAAGATGACATCACCTGTGCATATTTCCTAATGTTCGGGTACCTTTCTGATGAGACGTGAGGTGTTGTGAATTTAATCCTTAGCTCAGAATCACACTGAAAGTCAATTAGCACCATCTGGAGATGATCAGGCACGAAGTCCATACTAATGTTGAAGGGCTGGGAAAACAGCTCCATGTAGACTCCACTTTTCCAAAAGAGCTCAAAGCGCAACTGAAACTCCTGGTCCAGGTTCCTGAGAATTACTTTTGTAGCTATACAGCCCAAATGACAGTAACACATATTAACTGCACAACAGTATTCGCCCCATCGTATTTATCTGAGCTTTGAACAGTCCTGGTAGAGCTCTGAGGTCAACAGATCAGTTTCTGCTGGAAGTGACCAGGTCAGAATACAAACCCTGGGGTGACCGAGCCTTTTCCCAAAGCTGCCCCCAGGCTCTGGAATAAGCTCCCCGTCCAGCTGTGTCTTATTTCTGACCTGGGCCTCTTCAGATCTAGGCTAAAAACCTACTTATTTAGGATTGCTTTAATACCCAGTAGTATGATGACACTTTTATCTTATTTTATCTTATTCGATTTTGTTGTATTTTATTGCTTTCACTGTTCTTTTATTGTTTTTATTTGTTTTTACTTATTCTTCTCTTTATTTATTACCTGCTGTAAAGCACTTTGGTACACCGTAAGGATTGTCTGTAAAGGGCTGTATAAATAAAATACATTTACATTTAACAGTGTTAGTTCTACTTTTGCTCTTACTAATTACATATTCCACTTAATATCAAACACAATAAATGCACTTTTATCATGTGAGGTGCATGCTGCCAAATTGCCTCTTCACTATGACTTGATTAAATCATAAACATCATTACCATCACATGAACATGCACGATTAAAAAGACAAAAAAACGCACATGCCTGCCTGTCAATGAAGTTTAGGAACCACGGACAGCGCTGGACCTCAGGAAACAGTAAAAGAGTGCAGGACTTGCTCATGGTATAAACCAGGGGTCTTCAACGTTTTTCAGGCCAGGGACCCCCAAACTGATGGAGAGTTGGAGCAGGGACCCCCCTACTATTTATATGGCATACAATTGTGTTTTATATTTAACGGGGCCTAGTGCCGTGTATAAACATAGCTACTCTGTTATTGTACATTCAATACTAAGCTATTCAAATAATACACAGGTTAATATATTCATGTTTTTATTTTAAACATGTTCAAGGTACAGGGTGGCCGTGCCACTGCCATTTATAAACAAACATCTTGCACACAACACTGAGCCATTCAAATAATCCACAGATTTTAACTTTAAACATGCATGTAGATGGGACAATGAATCCTCAAACCATCTGTGGATGGCACACGTTTGTACACAATTTGTGAGAAAAAACTGTTTGAAAAAAAAAAAGTTAAAAATCGTCTAATCAACCAAAGATTTCGCGACCCCCCTGCAGTACCTCCGCGGACCCCCTGTTGAAGACCTCTGGTATAAACCACAGTAATACACATTTTAGTAGTCGCTGAAACTTTGACCTGAAGGCCTTTTCTTAAATTTCCCTCGGGATTAATAAAGTATCCATCTATCATCTATCTATCTTTATGTGATCAAACAGCTCAGTGACCATCTGTTCCTTTCCTTGAAGCTGAATATTCAGGATATTGAGCAGGTCATTTGTCATCTGAGGGGACTTGAGTATCACTGTTCTTGCTCGTCAGAAACTGTGCAATGGCATGGCACAGTTAAAAAAATTTCCTTGACTGTCAGGGCTTTCCTGCGGCTCAGCCACCTCACCTCTTGGTGGTAAAGCACATCTTTGTACTCTGAATCAACCTCCTCCAGAAGGGCCCTGAACTGTTGGTGTGAGGGTGCTTTTGAGTGTATGCAGTTTATTATTGCAATAACGTTGCGCACCAAGTACTCCGAGCCAATTGATTTGGCACATAGTTGCTCTTGGTGAAGGATGGAGTGGTGTTGCACCACCTTACCTCCACATTGGGCAACCTTCTGGGAAACTAGTGTGGCGAGGCCTGTTTTCCTCCCAACCATGGCAGGTGCTCCGTCCCTGACTATTTTCTCCCAGCTCAGCCAGTACTTGCTCAGTTTCAGCAAACAAATCCGGACTTTTTGTTGTGTTGTGCAGAGTCTCAAGCGCCGGCCAGCTCCTGCGTAATTTCCATGCTCTCACTCACTCCCCGAATGAAGTCCAAAAGTTTTGCGGAGTCCGAAATGTCCGTGCTCTCCATAATGTTGATCCATAATGTCCCGAGACGTATCCTCAATGCGACGTGTCACAGTGTTTCGTGAGAGGCTGATTTTAGAGAAATCTTTTACTTCAGACGGGCACATTAACGTCGCGGCTGTGGACAGACACTCCTTAACAATCTCCCCCATTGAAAATGGTCTCCCAGTCCGGGCAGTTAGCGCAGAAATCTCAAACCTGACCCGTGTCACGCGGTCCTGGGCCGTGTAAAAGTGCCTTGTTGAGAACGAAGTTTAGCTAGCGGGTCCATGGTCTTGTTCTTTCGGGCATCACCTTCGTATTGTGAAAAAGCTGAATACTTTGTCTCGTGGTGACGACAGATATTGTACTCTTTTAGAACAGCAACGGACTGATTGCAAATAAGGCCCATGTGATATTTCAAAGATAATGTCAGCGCCATGGGTGAAGACTGAATGCAACTACAGCCCCATATATATGCTTTGGCACGCTTTGGCACGCTTTGGGCACGCTTTGGGCACGCTTTGGGCACGCTTTGGGCACGCTTTGGGCACACTTTGGGCGCACTTTGGGCACGCTTTGGGCACGCTGGATTAGCGTGTAACATATATGTGCACAGCCCAGATAGCAAGCTGACATTGAAATGATATTGTTTTTTCATCTGAATCATCAGAATGGTTGACATTGAAATCTTGATGCAAAATAAATGTTGAATCAATATTGGCAAACTGATGAAAACCCGACACAACATAATGTTGACCGCAGTGATATTGAAACAACATTGATACATAGTTATCCTTAGTATGATTGATGCATCATTGATATTTGGTTTCCCGGGTGATAATAGTAATGTTGAAAAGTCATTGATTTTGAGTTGACCGGGAAAGATGATTGAAAAGTCATGGATTTATAGTTGACCGGGAGACCATCATGTGGTAGACCGGCGGTACTGCACCCCATCCCATTCATTTCGGATTCAATTTCAGGTAAGAAAGCACTTTGATTTAATCTTTTGAATGCTGAACTGCCCTACACAGTTAAATGTATAGTTTACATGGTGCATAGGCTAGATACTGTCATAGCATTCTGTTATAAATCAAGCAGAATTCCTCCGATCAACAACCCTGCAAGTTGTCAAAAGCAAGTTAACTGCAGGCTTCATAAACACCCTGACGAAATCGTCAGTTAGCTAGCAATGCTTTATTCACCGGTTTATTTCCCAGCAAGGGGTGTTACAGTATATCTGCATATCCTTGCCCTAGCTAGGATCAGCGATCGAAGAGGCAAGGTGTCTAATAAAACGATTGAATAGGCTACTTAACAATCAGAAGATTGACTTGAATTCAACGCTGTCTGGATGAATAAGTTAGCATGCGCTAGCAACACGTCAGCTTGCGTGATGCCTGTCACTATCTTCTCGTCGTTTTTTTTTTAATTAGTGGTTTATTGATTCAGAATTAAATTGCTGTTTACTGACATTGTGATTTACTTTTTCTCTTTTTTCAGATCATTAATCCACATCGTCAAGTAAGTCCTCAGTTTAATAAGCTTCGTCTTAAAATATGGATAGGATTCTATGTCTATGTTTGAGAGGGAAAGATATACCACACACACACACACACATAGTGTTTCTGTCACAGGTAGAAATCTGCTATGCTAAACTGAAATGTATTTTTTGCTTGTTTTTTTTATTTTAGATGCCCTGACTCAACGACTGAGTACTGCAAATACATGAATTCGCACAAGCTGTGCAGAGCGCTGCGCTACGCTCCAGACCGGGCGGGGGGATCTGGACGACGGCCACTGCAGGAGATAGCCTCGCGCATTAAAAGAAAAAAAAGAAAAATGCAATAAAAACGATGTTTGATTTAAAAAAAAAAAATGCATGGGGTGTTATTTGTGCTAGGCGATATAGCCTACAGGCTTAGTCTGCTATAGTTTCTATATTTTGCTCATAGCCCATCCTGGCTGTAGATAGCAGGATTAATAATAATAATAATAATAAATTTGTTTTATATAGCGCCTTTCATGGTACTCAAGGTCGCTTTACAAGATATTAATGTTAATGGTCTAATAATAATGTTTTTAATATTTTAATTTAGACCTTTTTAGATTAAACCTGTGGTATAGGCATAAATACCATTGAAGTTTCGTTGATGATTTCAACATTGTTTCAATATCCATTGTAATCGAAATATCATTGAAATCTTGTTGATCTCTAGGTATGATTTCAACGTTGTTTCAATGATAATAGAGGGTGCAAAATGTCATTGAATCAACGTCAGAGTTCGACGTTGATTCAATGACTTTATCGTTGACAGCGGGATGTTGATTTAACATCGTTTCAATGACTATTTGCTATCTGGGAGGTGTGTGTGTATCTATCTTTGAATTTATCTGGACTGTTGCTTGTTTTTAAATTCATTTAAATTATATTATTTGTTTCTCTTTATATTCTTTTGTGTATTTTTAATGCTTCTTCCACTCCCTGCTGCAAAGCTTTTATTTTATGTGAAGCACTTTTGAATTGTTTTGTACATGAAATGTGGTATACAAACAAAATTTGATTTGATTTGATTTAGTGCTTGCTTCGAAGAAACCTACAAAGCACATCAAATTTAAAAGTGAAAGCAAGTAAAGAAATGCAACATCTGTGTTTGTGCCATCATTTTACACTGTATCTTATTTAATGTTGACATTAAAGTGAAATATACACACACACACACACACATATATATACACGTCTTTTGATATAATGCGTGTTCTCTGTGAGTACTGAATACCATGATTACATTGGAGATTCAAACAGGCAGTAGAGCTCTCGAAAATCTCTACGGAAACTTTGTTTTAGTTGATTTATGTTAAATAATTACATTTATTACCAATACTGGTACAATGGAACACTAAACCAACTAAATCCTACATTGCTCCGCCCAAAAAAAGAAATCACTGCATGGATGGAATAAAAAGCACTGTGTGAACACATGAATTAAAGACAAGTTTAAAAACCCAGCCAAGATTAAAAAGTGTTTCCATTAAATGAAGATTGTTTAATATTTTGATACTTATGACAAAAGAAGACAGATTGAGTACTTGATACATTTCCCCTTTAGCAATTCCCATGACTGAAAGTTTATTGGCTTAGCACCACTCAAGCTATACCGCCCCTCCAGGATATAGAAACCATTTCTAGGCTGATTTTTCTCCTTTAATTCAATTCTTATATCTTTCCTCTAAATGTCTGTTTTTCTCAAAGATAAATGCAAATATCCATTTTCTCTCCTTTTTGCATCTCTCCCCTCCTACTATCTCTCTTTCTGTCTGTTTCTTGCCCAGAAACCATCATTATGCAGCTGATTGCTGCATTTAGTCTGGTAATTGAAATAATGAGAGAAGATTACTTTGCCACTTTTAGTCACCACATCTAATCCACCAATCAGCTGTCAGCAGCAGGTCAAGATTAAGATGTGTTTGTGTGTATATGTGTGCAATGTATAATTTATAGATATGAATGTTTGTTGCTTATACAAGGATGTTTGTGTCTGTGTTACATCTGTTGCCAACGGCAGGAAATCAGAAAGAATCAATGATGCTGTGTTCCCTCAACATGACCGACACAAACAACAAACCAGTGCTGGGTATGTGTGTGTGTTGTTTTCCATCTGATGTCCATATTTTTGTTCTTTCCTTTTGATTTAACGTGTTTATCTGCTGATTTTTCTTACTTGGCTAATCTGTGGTTCATGTTGAATAACTATCTGTTCATGTAGCAACAAAGCCCGTGTACAAGGTGCTCTTACTGGCTTCTTTAGAGGTTTCAAATAAATCTATAGTTTTATGCTTTGGAGTCATCTTAAAATTGACTTAGGTCATTTATTTTCTTTTGGTTATCCTTTTATTCACAAACAGTACTCCACAGTTAAAGAGCAAAGCAACTTAGAAAGCTTTAAAAATCTCCAAAAACATTAAGGGCTCAAATATCTCAAATCTAACTTGCCATACTGTACGTTTCATCAGGTGTCTGTCCTTTTTGACAAAAACATTTAAGCTCAGCCAGGTAAGGATCTCAGAATCAGAGTCAGCTTTAATTGGCCAGGTTTGACTAAACAAACAAGGAATTTGACTCCGGTAACAATCACAAAGTACAACACTCAACAATAACATGAAATAATAAAAATTAGAAATGCAGAACAGTAAGAGTTGAATTGATTATAAATATAAATAAATAGAAACTATGGGTGGGAATGCTATTCCTGGGTGTTCAACAGAGTGACTGCTTGGGCGAAGAAGCTGTCTTTGTGTCATCCGCCGACCTGTTTGCCCTGTAGGCAAACTGCAGAGGGTCCAGCATGGGTCTTGTTATGTCCTTCAGATGGCACAGCATCAGTCTTTCAAAGGATTTCATGACCACAGACGTCAGGGCGACAGGCCTGTAGTCATTCAAACCTGAGATGGAGGATTTTTTGGGGACTGGGATGATGGTGGAGCTTTTGAAGCAAGAGGGCACTTCACATAGTTTTAGGGACCGGTTGAAGATCTGCGTGAAGATTGGCGCCAGCTGTTCAGCACAGACGCGCAGACAAGAGGGTGATACGCCATCAGGTCCTGGAGCCTTCTTGATCTTTTGTTTCTGAAAGAGACTGCGCACATCCTTCTCACAAATCGTCAATGCAGGTGGGGGGAGGGGGTCGGGTGTTGAGGGGAAACACATTGTACGTGATAGGTGTGATAATGGGTGCTTTTCAAACCTGCAGTAAAAGTCGTTCAGGTCATCAGCCTGGGATTATCATCAGGGTGGGGGGATGGTTTCTTGTAGTTGGTGACCTGTTGCAGACCTTTCCAAACTGATGCAGGATCATTTGAAGCTAAATTATTTTTTAGCTTCTCACTGTAGGATCTTTTGGCTACATTTATTTCCTTAGACAGTTTGTTCCTGGCCTGCTTAAAAAGATCCCGGTCCCCACTCCTGTAGGCCTCCTCTTTGGCTTGGCGTAGCTTCCTAAGATTAGGAGTGAACCAAGGTTTGCTGCTATTGTAAGTGCAGAAGGTCTTGGATTGCACACAGATGTCCTCGCAAAAACTGATATATGATGTTACAGTGTCAGTGAGGTCATTGAGGTCTGTAGCTGCGGCTACAAAAACACTCCAGTTGGTGCAGTCAAAGCAAGCCTGCAGCTCCAGCTTGGATTCCGTTGTCCAGTTCATCCATCCATCCATCCATCCATCCATCCATCCATTATCTTCCGCTGGTCCGGGGATTGGGTCGCGGGGGCAGCAGCTTGAGCAAAGAGACCCAGACGTCCCTGTCCCCGGCCACTTCCTCCAGCTCTTCTGGGGGGACCCCGAGGCTGGGACGGGCCCGGAACACCTCACTGGGGAGGCGTCCAGGAGGCATCCTAACCAGGTGCCCGAGCCACCTAATCTGACTCCTCTCGATGCGGAGTAGCAGCAGTTCTACTCCGAGCCCCTCCCGGATGACCGAGCTTCTCACCCTATCTCTAAGGGAGAGCCCAGACACCCTGCGGAGGAAACTCATTTCGGCCGCTTGTATTCGCGATCTCGTTCTTTCAGTCACTACCCACAGCTCGTGACCATAGGTGAGGGTAGGAACATAGATTGACCGGTAAATCGAGAGCTTCGCCTTCTAGCTTAGCTCCTTCTTCACCACGACGGGCCGGTGCAGAGCCCGCATCACTGCAGACGCCGCACCGATCCGTCTGTCAATCTCCTGCTCCATTCGTCCCTCACTCGTGAACAAGACCCCGAGATACTTGAACTCCTCCACTTGGGGGAGGATCTCATTCCCGACCCGGAGAGGGCATTCCACCCTTTTCCAGCCGAAGACCATGGTCTCAGATTTGGAGGTGCTGATTCTCATCCCAGCCGCTTCACACTCGGCTGCGAACCGCTCCAGTGAGAGCTGGAGGTCACGGACTGACGACGCCAACAGAACCACATCGTCCGCAAAAAGCAGAGACCCGATTCTGAGGTCGCTAAACCGGACCCCCTCAACTCCCTGGCTGCGCCTAGAAATTCTGTCCATAAAAATTATGAACAGAATCGGTGACAAAGGGCAGCCCTGACGGAGTCCAACCCTCACAGGAAACATGTCCGACTTACTGCCGGCAATGCGGACCAAACTCTGACAATGGATATGGATTATGACTCTGTCATACAGAGACCGAACAGCCCATATCAAGGAGTCCGGCACTCCATACTCCCGGAGCACCCCCCACAAAAGTCCCCGAGGGACACGGTTGAACGCCTTCTCCAAGTCCACAAAACACATGTAGACCGGTTGGGCGAACTCCCATGCTCCCTCCAGGATCCTGCGGAGGGTATAGAGCTGGTCCACTGTTCCACGGCCAGGACGAAAACCACACTGCACCTCCTGAATCCGAGATTCGACTATCCGGCGGATCCTCCTCTCCAGTACCCCCGAAAAGACCTTACCAGGGAGGCTGAGGAGTGTGATCCCCCTATTGTTGGAACACACCCTCTGGTCCCCCTTTTTAAAGAGGGGGACCACCACCCCGATCTGCCAGTCCAGAGGCACTGCCCCCGATGTACACGCGATGCTGCAGAGGCGTGTCAACCAAGACAGCCCCACAACATCCAGAGCCTTGAGGAACTCAGGACGGATCTCATCCACCCCCGGGACCTTGCCACCGAGGAGTTTTTTGACCACTTCGGCAACCTCAATCCCAGAAATGGGAGGCCCCACGTCTGAGCTCCGCAACTCTGCTTCCTCATCGGAAGGCGTGTCGGTAGGATTGAGGAGGCCCTCGAAGTATTTCCCCCACCGACTCACGACGTCCCCAGTTGAAGTCAGCAGAGCCCCGCCCTCACCATACACGGTGTTGACGGTGCACCGCTTTCCCCCCCTGAGCCGCCGGATGGTGGACCAGAATCTCCTCGAGGCCGTCCGGAAGTCGTTCTCCATGGCCTCCCCGAACTCCTCCCAAGCCCAAGTTTTTGCCTCAGCAACTGCCGAGGCTGTGTTCCGCTTGGCCCGTCGGTACCCATCAGCTGCTTCCAGAGTCCCACTGGCCAAAAAGGCCCGATAGGACTCCTTCTTCAGCTTGACGGCCTCCCTCACCACTGGGGTCCACCAGCGGGTTCGGGGATTGCCGCCACGACAGGCACGACCACCTTACGGCCACAGCTCCGGTCGGCCGCCTCAACAATGGAGGCACGGAACATGGCCCATTCGGGCTCAATGTCCCCCACCTCCCCCGGTACATGGTTGAAGCTCTGCCGGAGGTGGGAGTTGAAACTCCTCCTTACAGGGGATTCCGCCAGCCGTTCCCAACAGACCCTCACAATACGTTTGGGCCTGCCAGGTCTGACCGGCTTCCTCCCCCACCAGCGGAGCCAACTCACCACCAGGTGGTGATCAGTTGAGACCTCCGCCCCTCTCTTCACCCGAGTGTCCAGGACATACGGCCGCAAGTCCGACGATACAACCACAAAGTCGATCATCGAGCTGCGGCCTAGGGTGTCCTGGTGCCAAGTGCACATATGGACTTCCTTATGCCTGAACATGGTGTTCGTTATGGACAGTCCATGACGAGCACAGAAGTCCAACAACAAAACACCACTCTGATTCAGATCGGGGGGGCCGTTCCTCCCAATCACGCCCCTCCAGGTCTCACTGTCATTGCCCACGTGAGCATTGAAGTCCCCCAGCAGGACGAGGGAGTCTCCCGGAGGAGCACTCTCTAGTGCCTCCTCCAGGGACTCCAAAAAGGGTGGGTACTCTGAACTGCCGTTTGGTGCATAAGCACAAACGACAGTCAGGACCCGTCCCCCCACCCTTAGGCGGAGGGAGGCTACCCTCTCGTCTACCGGGGTGAACCCCAATGTACACGCGCACAGCCGGGGGGCAATAAGTATGCCCACACCTGCTCTACGCCTTTCACCGCGGGAAACTCCAGAGTGGAAGAGAGTCCAACCCCTCTCGAGGAGGCTGGTTCCAGAGCCCAAGCCATGCGTCGAGGTGAGTCCGACTATATCTAGCCGGAACCGCTCAGCCTCGCGCAACAGCTCAGGCTCCTTCCCCAGCAGAGAGGTGACGTTCCACGTCCCAAGAGCCAGCTTCAGTAGCCGAGGATCAGACCGCCAAGGTCCCTGCCTTCGGCTGCCGCCCAGCTCACACTGCACCCGACCCCCATGGCCCCTCCCACGGGTGGTGAGCCTGTCGGAAGGGGGACCCGTGTCGTTTCTTCGGGCTGTGCCCGACCGAGCCCCACGGACACAGACCCGGCCACCAGGCACTCGCCGGCTGGCCCCACTCCTGGGCCTGGCTCCCGGGGGAGGCCCCGGTGACCCGCATCCGGGCGAAGGAACACGGTGTCCAATTTTCTTTATCATCATAGGGGTTTTTATGAGCTGTTCTTTGTCTGGTCCCTCATCTAGGATCTGTTTACCATGGGTGACCCTACCAGGGGCTTAAAGCCCCAGACAACATAGCTCCCAGACTCATTGGGGCACGCAAACCCCCCCACCACGGTAAGGTGACAGCTCATGGGGAGGTGTTCAGTTCAATTCAATTCAATTCAATTAATTTTTATTTATATAGCGCCAAATACAACAAATGTCATCTTAAGGCACTTAGATAATAAAGTCCAATTCAAGCCAAATGGAATTCAATTAATTGTAATCATAAATATTCATAAAATAATCCAATTCGTTCATATAGAGCCAATTCAAAAACAAATTCCTAGCTGAGGAAACCAACAGATTGCACTGAAACTTTTTTTTTTTTTTTTGTTTCGGTCCAATCTCCCTTCCTGAGCGTGCCTGAGGCGACTGTGGAGAGGAACGACTCCCTTTTATCAGGAAGAAACCTCTGGCAGAACCAGACTCAGGAAGGGTGGCCATCCGCCTCCACCAGCTGGGGTTTGAGAAGACAGAAGAGGGGGGGGGGGGGGGGCGGCACGGTAACACCATTCAAAGGATATCTGTTGGAACAGGGAAACACGAGTTAATGACCACAATAATGTCACATATACATAAAGAGAGTAAAGTGAGGAAAGGTGTGACAGATGAGCTCCCCCAGCAGTCTAGGCCTATAGCAGCTTAACTATGGGATGTTTCAGGATCACCTGAGCCATCCCTAACTATGAGCTTTATCAAAAAGGAAAGTTTTAAGCCTGGTCTTAAAAGTGGAAAGGGTGTCTGCTTCCAGGACATTTACTGGCAGCTTATTCCACAAGAGAGGGGCCTGATAACTGAAGGCTCTGCCTCCCATTCTACTTTTAGAAACTCTGGGAACCTCAAGTAAACCTGCAGTTTGGGAACGAAGTGCTCTGTTAGGAAAATATCTTACAATGAGATCTTTAAGATGTGATGGAGCTCGGTCATTAAGAGCTTTATATGTAAGGAGAAGAATCTTAAATTCTATTCTGAATTTAACAGGGAGCCAATGAAGAGAAGCTAAAACTGGATAGATATGATCTCTCCTACTAGTTCTCATCAGAACTCTGGCTGCAGCATTTTGGATCAGCTGGAGGCTTTTCAGAGAGTATGTGGGACAGCCCAATAATAAAGAATTACAGTAGTCCAATCCTGAAGTAACAAATGCATGGACTAGTTTTTCTGCATCACTCTGAGACAAGATGTTCCTGATTTTAACAATATTACGAAGATGAAAGAAGGCAGTCCTAGAAACCTGTTTTATATGCGAGTCAAATGATAAGTTCTGGTCAAAAATAACTCCAAGGTTCCTCACTGTAGAACTAGAAGCCAAGGAAATACCATCTAGAGTAACTATATAGAAAGACAATTTCTCCCTGAAGAACTCAGGTCCAAAGATAACGACTTCAGTTTTGTCTGAATTTAGAAGCCATGCTGCCATGCTGTCTAATATTGTTACCTAATGGAAGCATGTATAAAGTGAAAAGAATCGGTCCAAGCACAGAACCCTGAGGAACTCCATGACTTACTCTGTGTGTGAGGAAGATTCTTCATTTACAAGAACAAACTGAAATCTATCAGATAAATATGACTTAAACCAGCCTAATGCAGTTCCTTTAATCCCAATAACATGTTTAAGTCTCTGTAATAAGATACTGTGATCGACCGTATAAAATGCAGCACTGAGATCCAACAGGACAAGCGCAGACACAAGTCCGCTATCAGAGGCTAAGAGGAGATCATTGGTAACTTTCAGCAGTGCAGTTTCTGTGCTATGATGCACTCTGAATCCTGACTGAAACTCTTCAAACAGATTATTTCTGTGTAAATGATCACAAAGCTGAGCTGCAACTATTTTTTCAAGAACTTTAGACATAAAAGGGAGATTGGATATAGGTCTATAATGAGCCAACACCTCTGAATCAAGAGTAGGTTTTTTAAGTAAAGGTTTAATTACAGCAACCTTAAAAGTCTGAGGTACATATCCTTTCAACAAAGACAGATTGATCAAATCCAATATGGAAGTGTCAATTAATGGGAAAACCTCCTTGAACAGTCTGGTTGGGATTGGGTCTAAAACACAAGTTGATTTAGAAGAGACTATTGCTGTTGTTAGTTCAGAGAGATCAACTGGACAGAAGCCGTCTAAAGGCTGAGTTATACTTCTTTTAACTGCCCTTGCGCTTGCGTCTTGCGCTTGTGTTAATGGCTCGAGACGTTTATGCTTCATTTTGCTTTGTCGGCGGTTGCGTGCGCTGCGTGGCGATTCACCGCCAGGACAGTTGGTGGAGTAGCGGGTTTTTTCAATGACAAGCCTACTACGATGAAAGGAAATTCACCGTCAGGACCTCTTCGGCAAGTCTCTCTTCGACTGGATTCATGCTTCTTCATCTTCTTGTAAATAGCCTGTATTTTGTCAGATTTTCAACACCTTGGGGGTCTAAACGACTACTTTCTCGCCTGAAAATGTTTCAAATGTTGCTAAAGTTATATATTTACAGAGTTTATAGCTTAAGGGAAATCAGCTTTTCAGGCCGGCTGATTTCGGCTTGGGCAGGAGTGAAGTGCACTGTGTGTAAACGCTCTGCATACTGTCTGATCGATGAGTATGCCGTTTTCAAGTAGTAGGCGGTTTCGAACACAGCCAGTGGCTTGCGCCTTGCGTGAAGTTTAGAAAATTGAGGTGACTCACGCAAGCACGCAAGGGGGGGCTTGCAACCGCGCAAGGGCTTGCGTTGCGTCTTGCGTCTTGCGTCACGGACTATAAATCAGGCTTAAATACAAATCAGGTTCTAAAGATACTTCTAAAGCTGCTGTACTTGATGGTACATCACTGATAATAGTGGGAAGGACTCCATCAATCTTCTCTCTAATAGAAACAATTTTATTGATAAAGAAGCTCATGAAATCATCACTGCTGAGAGTTAAAGGAATACCTGGCTCAGCAGAGCTCGGACTCTTAGTCAGACTGGCTACAGTGCTGAAGAGAAACCTGGGATTGTTCTTATTCTCTTCTATCAATGATGAATAATAAGCAGTTCTAGCTTTACGAAGGGCTTTCTTATACCTTATTAAACTATCTTTCCAGACTAATTGAGACTCTTCTAAATTAGAGGAACGCCACTGTCTCTCCAGCTTTCTTGCAGTCTGCTTTAAAGCACGCAGCTGTGAATTATACCAAGGAGCCAACCTCTTCTGACTGATTACCTTCCTTTTCAGAGGGGCAACATTGTCCAGTGCTGTACGCATTGAAACTATAGTGCTGTCAACAAGAGAGTCAAGTGTTCTTAACAGTCTTTACCACGGGTTTAGAAGTTTTCAGTTTCTGCTTAGAGGTTGGGATAAGGTGAACCAGACAGTGGTCTGAGAGTCCTAGAGCTGCCCTTGAAACTGCGCGGTAGGCATCTTTTAAAACGGTGTAACAGTGGTCCAAAGTGTTTTTGTCCCTGGTGGGAATCTTCATATGCTGTCTGTATTTAGGGAGTTCCTTACTGAGATTGGCGCTGTTAAAATCCCCAACAATAATGGCGAGAGAGTCCGGATGTTTTTCCTCAATGTCTGTTAACCGATCAGCCAGTTGTTGTAACGCGTCTACTACGCAAGCTTGTGGCGGGATGTAAACACCAACCATAACAAACGACGAGAATTCTTGGGGAGAATAGAAGGGCTTGCAGTTTATGAAGAGAGTCTCTAAGTGTGGGCTGCATGTTTGTCCCAGCACTGTGATATCTGTGCACCAACCTTCGTTTTAAATGGAAGCATATTCCTCCACCTTTCGTTTTCCCTGCTAATTTCCTGTATTCCGATCTGAACGGATCTCTTAGACATAACGGTTATATTTCAAATTCTACTAAAGTTTTTTAATTACGAGAGCAGTCTTTTTATAATTGCATATCAAAATGAATACACCCAAACATTTTTTGCATGTGCAGTCTGAGTTTATGGAGCCAGGTCTTTCTCATTTTCCTCACAATACACCACAAGCAGGAACAGCCAACGTGACCTCAAAATATGTGCAACAGTATCAGCCGATTGCCTGTTTAAATCTTACATTTAAATCTACAAACACATGACCAGCTGAACTGAAAGCATGTTCCCTGGATGGGATTGTTGCAGGAATGTAAATTGCTGCTACAGTCAGCCTGAAGAGGAGAGGATTTGCTCCATGGTACTTCCCAGAGTAAAGTAACTCTGCAGATGCTGTTCATCATCTGACTTGATTAATCCAGTGTGTCTGTTAGAGTACAGAGAAATATGACATAAATGTAGGTTTAGATTCTTTTGTGGGTCAGTAATGCAGAATAACTGAAAGCAAGGGCTACCTCTGGTACCATTTTTGAAAAAAAGAGTACAAGACCGAGAAAGTTGAAGTGGAAGGTATGTTATTGCTATCAATGTTTTAAAGGGGTCTGTCACCCTCCTTTGTCACATTTTGACCTGACCAACACGAAATCGACCATATATTCTATTACCCGTCTGAACCTGCCTGACCCACACATCAAAACTTCACACATAACTGCTGGCAATGAGAAATAATTTAGTCTCCTTATTGTAGAGGATGTACAAGTGTTTAAAAAGCCCAAACATACACACTAATTTTAGGGTAAAAAGGTTATAAAAAAGCTTAGCATTAATTATGATGAAATTCTTAATTCTGTCTATATTCGCGCTGAATTTGGCCTCATGCTGGATAGATAAGGCAACACTCAAGGCTGCTATACTGAAATTAAAATGGCGATACAAAACTGCAGACAAAAAAATTCAATAAAATGAAAATGTTCTTTGGGTATCGGCGGCTGCTACACAAAAATAATACTAGAGAATTTAAAAAATTTGTGGCTCATGGACTAAAGTAAAAAGAGTGCAATTACACAGGGGCTTAGCCTGCTTCAACCCTGTAATTGTATTACAAAGGGTACCCTTGTTTCCAGAAGAGGTGGTCTTCTTCTTGATCCTCCAATCAAGGTTAAGTGTTCAGCAAGAGGTTGACAAATTATAACACTAGATCACAGTATTGACTTTGTTATCCTCATAACAATACCAAACGTAATGCAGTTTGTAAATTTTTTGGAAGCCATTAAAAAAAGAAAAAGATTAAATTAATTAAATTGTTAGGGGGAAAAAGTAGTTTAGAACAACTGCAAGGAATGGCATAAAAGTAAAGTGTGTTTTGTAAAATAGTGAAACAGTCTGATATTCGAATCAAGTTTGCTTGACTAATGGAATGTATATCTAATTACTTTGAAGCAAACGTAAATAAATATATACATTATATCCCATAATGATGCTGACATATTTCTGTTTGACTTAAATTATGCACTAATTGACAAGAGAGTCTGGCTGCAGACCTGCACTGTCAGGACCCTGTTGCAGACTGTCACCTGCACTGTGAGGACCGGAAGTGCACTGTGAGGACCGGAAGTTGATTCGAAGCCTTTCAAAATAAAAGCGTGTGTATCGGAAGCACGTATTTTTAAACGCTATATTTTTCAAGAGGTCCTCACAAATGAATTAATTAGTTAACAGTACGACATAAAATCTATCAATTCCCGGTCTATTGTTTTTATTTGTATTGTAAACTTTTGTTTGGTCACTGCACACATTTTCTCTTAGGCTCATATTCATAAGCCAACATCTCACAAGATGCCATAGGCCTATACTGTACATTTTAATGTGTACTATAGAGTAAGTCACTGCTATTTCATTATCATTTAATTTTTGACTTTATCGCACTGCTCTTTATATATATATATATATTTTTTTTTTTTGTTTCAATTAGTTTTTCTGTTGTATTATTCTGTATTTTTATCCTTAACCACCATAAATTTCATGTTTGGTTCTATGTCTATGCCAATTATGTTCTTGTGCTGCTGGAACACCTTAGTGCCACTAAATAGTACCCTAACTCTTGATATCTACAGTATAATCTTAGTCAAATTATTAAGGGATCAATGAGAAAACATAAAAAACACACCAAGTCACAACATGATCAAATGTTCTGTAGTGTTTATTCAGTCAAACATTCACAATATGACAAAAAATCTTTGTTTTTGTCGACTACCTGTTCACAAAATATCAATATGTCGTTAATATTGTGAAATATCATTTTGAAAGGCTCCAGGATCGCTTCTCTTTCATCCTCGTCCAGTTCTTCGTTCCACAACCTCCCATATTGTAGAGCAACCACTGCCTGTTCCTCCTCCCCCATGCCCAGAACGTCAGGCAGGTCCACTCTGGCAGACAACAGTGGTTTGTTGGCCTCATGCTGCGTGTACACCAAGAGCGACCTACGCTACCTGAGCGCCGGAAATCATTATTTCTCTATGGAGGGTGAGCTACCTGCGCTACCAGAGCGGATTCTCCAGTGGCGAAGCTTCCTGAGCGACCAGAGCGGATTCGAGCGATTAAACTCCAGCTAACTTTATGGTAATGAGCTATGACGCGTTTCGGCGAAAACCAATGACAATCCACAGATTGTAGTGGTCCGACAATCCGCGGGGTTCGCGGAAACAGATGTGTAAACTTTAGTTCCTATCCAAACAATAGTCGTTTAATCCTGAGACTGTTGCAATTGCCGTGTCGAGTGCTTCAATACAATAGTGTAGTAACCCCACGTATACCTTTCTCACTGCAATTAAGTTTTATTTCGGATTTATTGCAGATTTTATTTCGAATTTAGTTTCTTTTTCACAGCTGCCTCTGCTATTCCTGCTCTTCTCAGGTGTACCTAATGTAGTTTTACATCATCTGTAATGTGATGTATATTTTGTATAACAAATTGTAAATTACAACACGTTTCTTTGTGTCCCTGCCCTCACTTTCCTCATTTTTTTTTTCCGCGGGGGTGCTGCACAGCCGCGGGGCCTTTAAGAATTGAACATTCTAAATGTGACGTCACGAGCTACCAAAGCTACCAAAGCAAATTCACAAGCGAAGCTTCTCCAGCGACCTCCGCTACCAGGTAGCAGAGGTCGCTCTTGGTGTACACGCAGCATCAGCCCACTCTGCTGCATGTCTGCAATTTTGAAGAATGCGATCTTCAACCGAGTCCTATGGAAAAGACAGAAAGAAAGATGTCTGTACTATAGCTGCCACACCAACAGTATCTGACCAATAAATACTGTGCAAAAGCTTACGCCTTCCACTGGTGTGTCCACATCAGCAAGTCTGGCTCTCTTGGAGACCTCTGCCTGCTGCTCTTCTTCCTGAGTACTCAACTGTTAATATGAATACATGCATTATACATACTTTATACTCTTACCTGAATTTGTAGTCCAGTTTTCTCTGTCCAGTTGCCAGGATTTAGTGACTGGGATAGGTTTCTAAAAGACAGAAAGTGAGGTGTCAGATGTTCTTCACTGCAACCTACATTCCCTTTATTTTCCTTTTACCCTTTTACAAACCAAACCACAACCTGCCAGAAGTTAGTAGCGTTGGCTAATACTTATGAGTACAAACAAACAGACAAATACATTATGCCTACCTTTAAATAAAATGCCACCTTTTGTATGTGCCTCTAAGTGGCTCTGCAGCTTGGACAATTTTGCTGGTTTAAATTGTAGGCACAGAGGGCAGTGAAACAGTTTGCAACATGACGTGCAGCGTTCGATTTTGGGCGTAGTGCCGGCGGTTGTTATTGAAATATGCATCTGTAAGAGACAAATAATGTCGTAATAAGTAAAACTAAATTATATATATATAAATGGCGCATTTAAGTGAGCACTATCGATATGATAACAACGCTAAAGACTAGCCAAAAGTAAAAAAAACTGATTCTTTAAAATTAATATAACTTTACAGTATATAGTTATTGAAATATGCATCTGTAAGAGACAAATAATGTCGTAATAAGTCAAACAAAATTATACAAGTGAGCACTAGCGATACGAAAAATGGCACATTTAAGTGAGCACTATCGATACGATAACAACGCTGAAGACTAGCCAAAAGTTTTAAAAAAACCCTGATTCTTTAAAATTAATATAACTTTAGAGTATATAGTGTGCAACGTAACGTTCCAGTGAATAAAGACTGTTTCTGTTTCTTCGTATGAAAGAAAGTTGTTTTCTCTCGACTTTTACTCACCTCGTCGTCTCCACAGTTCAAATGGGGAACGAAAAATACGTGCTCCTCGCTTGTCGCTTCGGGTCCTCACAGTGCAGGTGACGTCACAGTGCATGTCTGCAGCCAGACGCCTCTCCTAATTGAAGGTTAATTCGACTGTATATAACAAGGTCAATGGGAAGCGTAACCAGCGGCTGACTTGCTACTTTTGGATGCCTTAGCGCATCAGGCTCTTGGGAGAAAGCGTGTGTTCCGAGACCGTGTAGATATCCTTGTGGAGACAGATGAATGTCTGACATGGTGATATAGGCCCAATCCCAATTCACCCCTTGGCCCTACCCCTTACCCCTTCCCCTCCGTTTTGCGCGTTCACGTGAAGGGGTAGTGTTGTCCCAATACTCTTCCAAAGCCCTTCCCCTTAACCCGACCCCTCCGTTGTAGCCCTTGAAACGGAGGGCTTCGGCCAGGCAGACTCCGTTTGAAGGGGTATGATATATTTCCCAGAGTACAACGCGACTACCGGGAGATCGTGAGTCTTTTTAAAAATGGCAGAAGCAAGAGCACCACACAAATGTAAGTTCTTCTATCTTTTTGCCATAATTTAACTGTTTTAATCGTTTTAGGTTGTGATAACTGGTGTATTGTGTGAGTTTAACATGGTGGCAATGTGTAGTTATTTTCTGTTATAAACGCACATGGGAAAAGTCGCTATTTTACATGGAGTAATCGGTCAATGCATGTGAAGGTGCTGCGAAAGAGTTGTTTTTTTAAATTGTAACATGAGTATTTACAAGCAATGTAGTTGGTTAACCATACAGAAGTTCCTTTTGAGTGACATGAGCGTCATTTCGCTACCTATTATCACAAGTATTCATATACGTGACTGATTCACAGGGACTCAAGCACAAAGAGCCTGATCAGGTTTAGCGCCGAAAACGAAGATCTGTTTCTAAAGTCATCCCCATCCCCAAAAAGAAGTAGGAAGTCCAATCCCATAATGGATTACCTGATACAGGAGAGCCTGAAGGAGCAGAAGCGCCACGAGCAGAAAACGGAGCGCTTTTTAGCTCTATTTGAGCGCATGATAGACAAACTTTACGGTGAGTTGATGCGCCATGCACCTATTGTACACACAGCCACCACTACCGCATTCTGAAACACCTTTTTTAAATTTTTTACAATGGATGAAAGTACATGCTATAATGTCATGTCTTGTTCCCCCAGAACATCACTGAGCCCATGCAGCACCTCCGATGTGCCATGCACCTTCGCTGTTCCTGCTCCAGTCATCTTGTTCTCGATGATTGCACTGTTGCCCGTTTATATTCATACTGTTTATATTCATACTGTTTATTGTCCATATTTGCAGCAGACACTTTACAGCAGACACTTTAAGCTGTTATTTCTGAAAACAAGCTGCCTTACCAGTCTGTAATTTGAGCCTAATAAAAGAAATTAAGGACAAAAGGTTTGTGAGCATGATTATCACATCAACATCATATGAACGACTGGAACGGAAATTGGTATGAAGAGATTTATTATACAAGGGATAACAAAAAAATTGGGGTACATGTTGTGGTCCAATGGGCAATAATTTGTAGGACGACCCGTCTGCTGGAAAGAAAAACATGGAAAGATCAGGCTTTCATCCTCCCAAACCAACACATTGATAGCACACACAATGCAGTGCATTTATTTAAGTCATCAAATCTGAACCTGGTACAAAGAAAACCGCTTCAAAAACGCATGAGCTGCATGTTTATCCCAAACGGAACGAGGCGAGTAACAAAGGCTAAACGTTAGCTTATGCTTTCAGCTAGGTTAGCCAGGTTAGGATACTACTCCAGTCAATAAATCAGCAAATCCAACGAGACAAGCAAATTGTTTCTATATTACACGATATCACAAATGTACAGTTAGAAGCACTTTCAAACACACACACACACACACACACACACACACACACACACACACACATTATCATATTCACACGCCGGCTCTGGAAGCTACCAGCTGCTCACTCACACACGTTATTTAAATTAATTTATCATTCTACATACCGTAACAAGATCCAGCAATGCTCCCACATGTCGAAGACGCCTTCGCCTGATGGCACTCCGTCGATTCGACGCAGATATTTCTAAAAATATCCGAATAGCCCAGGACAGCGCGAACACCACAGCACCGGTCATGTTTGTTTACTTCTGGCTAAAGCTGTCGCTTTTGGTTACGTAACAACTGACGGCGCGGACTTATTACGTTCGTGAGTGTGAAGTGCTGTCCCAATTCGAAGGGTGACATTCTTAGCCCTTCGCCTACCCCTACGTTTGAAGGGGCGAGGGGTAGGGGCGAGGGGTAGGCGAAGGGGTAGAAAATAGAATTGGGATTGGGCCTTAGATTGCCAAGGACTGTTCTGCTGCAAATATGCAGCTTGCTAGAGCCACAACTCCAGAGAGAAACACGCCGATCAAACCCAATTCCACCACACGACCAGGTCCTCACCACCCTTGGATTTTTGGCCACTGGAACCTTTCAGAGGGAGATTGGAGACAGATCGGGGGTGTCCCAGTCCTCTGTGAGGTGTGCGCTCCCCTTGGTCATCAAAGCTCTCATCAGTTTATCACCCATGGTAGAACTCCCTCATGGACCACCCCATCAAAGTGCCATCATGATGAGGCAACAACTGATTGCACGGTTTAGTTGCAGTCATAGAGTGCCTGCCCATGCCGGAATTTTTTTTAAGCCATTTTCATATCAAAACATTTCTTCGGTTATGCACGGGTGGCATTGATCATTTATGCAGGTCGTTTACACACTTTTTCCAAAGTTAAGAGCGTTCGTTGAATCGGACGCAGCGTGTTCGTACGAGACCTTCGTACGAAAAAAGTGAGAGAAATTTAGAAAAAGAATACGAAAATGTTCTTGCATGAGGCCCAATGTGTCATAAGTTAACACAAAGGGAAGACATTTTAAACTCCTTGAAGAAAAACAAAAATGCAGAGGAGAAGTGAGTTTGTGTATTAAGTAGGGCTGTGACTCGATTAAAATTTTTAATCGCGTTAACTACAGGCTTTGAAATTAACTAATCGAAATTAATCGCATTTTAATCGCATATACTTTATCCTTTAGAAAATTAACATTTTCAACAATATTTCAACAAACACAGAACATATCCCTATTTGAAATCTGAATGTAGCATGCATGAAAACACAGTATATAGAATCTTGGATGTTAAGCTGCGTTGGGCCCCCGTTAGCTTCCACGCTAGCTGCTACATGTTTAGCGTTGAGGTGATATTTGAGGCTTGATCAGCGGCGGCGCCAGCGATTTTTCGTTGGGGCTGCTATGCAGTTGCTGCATGAATGTGAGGGGTTGCTAGTCAAAACAGCCCCCCCCCCCGCACAACGCACAACAGTTGTAGGCGACAACTTTCAAGAGATAGTTCTACCCGGCGGGCTTCCAACAGTAGCCTCGTACAGTGCTAAATCACACAGGCACAACATTACGTTCAAACTTGTTGCTCACACCAGTCTGTCCGCTGCTACAGCGGACACATAGCCTACTCAAGCCAATCTACTCGCATCACATTATGGCAGAGGAAGCACGCTGGCAACCTAACATAAAGTAAAAACTGTGTCCGTTATTTTCAAAAGATGGTGCTAACTGCACTGACACTAGGCTACTTAGCAAGTAGCTCTAGATAGACTGCACGCACCTAGAGTCGACTAACAAACCAAGTCACTAGAAGACTATTTGATAATAGTGTTTCGGCGAGCATGTGAAAAACAACTGGGATTTCCTACCTTATTTGTGTTACTTGAAGAAGGACATTCTCAAAATCGCCATATTCCAGTTAGAATCGCCAAATATCCATTTAGAATAGCAGTTTAGCTATGTTATGAGTGAATGGGTGCTAAAATGAGAGGAAAACTGTAACATATGACCATTCAAAAACTAATTAAACTGAGAATACAATTAAATAGGGTTTCTATTTATCTCATAAATCTGCTTTATGGAAATATTATTTTAGACCTCCGATTTCCCCGGGTAATTTAGAACAGACGTGATTGGCTGACTGTAGAATGACATCACCACAGCTACTGTAGATCTAGGAACAATGTGGATAGCCGTTTCACTAGTAAAGCTGGTGTTTTATACCTTTCCATATGTATATTTATCAGCTAAAGAACGAAAAACGGGGATAGGCTACCACGCAGCAACATACGTGATTCTTTACTTCTTAATATTGTTGTCGTTGTTGCACTGCACTTCTGTTCTTTGTGAGCAGTAAACCTGCCTCTAGCCCCAAAGTTGGGGTAGCTATGGGGTTGCTGAGCACATTCTTGGGGTTGCTATAGCAACCGCAAGCAACCCCTTAGCGCCGCCTCTGGGCTTGATACGCTGCGGTGATACGCAAATTTCTTGTTGCATAATCTGCCCACAACCACGCTCTTGTCGATGCTTCCATCCGTCTGTATTTATAAAAAAAAAAAAAAAAAAATTATAGTGTGCGATTAAAATGCGTTATTTTTTTTAACGCGCTAATATGTGTGTAGTTAATTAATCGAAATTAACGCGCTAAAATCCCAGCCCTAGTATTAAGACATTCAGCTGTTACTTAATGTGACACTTACCTTCATTATTACACTACACAGGATCGTCATCTGTGGACACTTGGCCCTTGTTTGGTCGTCTGGCACTTTGTGTCCTTAGCACGTCTGTTCAAAAATAAATAAATACAACAAATATAATTCACTCGAAATTAAGTTATCTTGGATGGTATCAAGATGTGCTTTGTGTTCAAGTGGTCGCGAAAAGTGTGCATTTAATGTAGTAAATGCTCATGCACACTCAGTTTACCAGAACGATGGTTGTTTGAGGTACACCATCCCAAGCCTTGTTGAATGCACAGCTTTTGCGAAAGTTTAGGGATGCAAAAAAAAAAAGGAAAGACATACAAAGTGAAAAAAATATTATAATAGAGCAACTGTACAGTTCTAATATGTCATCATGTGACATGGGGTTGTGCTAAATGCTTAAAGGCAAGGCAAGGCATCTTTATTTATATAGCGCATTTCATACTACAGGCAACTCAATGTGCTTTACATAAAGACAAGGCATTTAAAAGATAAAAATTAAAACACAGTTAAAAGCAATCAAAGAAGAGGGGGAAAAATAAAAATATAAAAAATAATCATTAATTAATTAATTTAAAAGTGAAGAGTGCAGATAAAATACTTTCAGGTGTCATATGCACAGCTAAACAGAACTGTTTTCAGCCTGGATTTAAACATTGTCAGAGTTGAGGCCTGTCTCACATCTTCTGGAAGACTGTTCCAGATGTTAGGAGCATAAAACTGAAACGCAGCCTCACCTTGTTTCGTCCTGACTCTGGGCACCAGCAGGAGACCCCTCCCTGAGGTTCTCAGAGCCCGAGGTGGTTCATATGGCTCTAACATGTCAGAGATGTACTTTGGTGCTTGACCATGAAGAGACTTGTACACAAGCAGAGCTGTTTTAAAGTCTATTCTCTGAGCGACAGGAAGCCAGTGCAGAGACCTGAGCACAGGACTAATATGGGGGTATTTCCTGGTTCTAGTCAGGACTCGAGCAGCAGCGTTCTGGATGTACTGCAGCTGTCTTACAGCCTGTTTAGAGCCCAGTGAGCAGGCCGTTACAGTAGTCTGACCTGCTGGAGACAAACGCATGGATCAGTCTTTCTAAGTCTGTTTTAGACGCTATTCCTTTGATTCTGGCAATGTTTTTTAGATGGTAAAAAGCTGCTGATGTTACAGATTTAATGTGGCTGTTAAAGTTCAGGTCTGAGTCCAATATTACCCCGAGATTTCTAACTTGATTATTAGGTTTTAGAGAGAGAGTCTCAGGGTGACTGATAACACTTTCTCTTTGTTTCTGTGGGCCAGAAAAAATGAGTTGCAAATTCTGTATTTATTTATTTGTTTTCAGTACCATAAAATAGCGTTCACACCGGTCCTCCCGAGCGGGTCGTCGGGCTGGGTCCTGGTGGGCCTGGGCTGCCGAGGCGGCCGTCATCCAGACGGAACTCATGGAGGACCGGCGCCGCGATCTCTCGGCAGGACACCATGCCACAGGCGCCCCGCAGCTGAAACGGAGCCGCGGCCCAGCTGCGGAGCGCCTGCAGCCGGCGTCCCGCCGCAGCGGCGTCGAACAGGGGGGAAAAGTCAGACTGATTCACAGGGTCCAGCCTACAGGGGGGGCCCTAAGGGAAATTTTCTTCTTCTTTCGTTTTTTAAAAATCATTTTTTAAATAATATCAATATATGTTGGTAATTTATAAAAATCCAATGTTCTCTGGAAATACATCTGTTGAAATGTATATCCCAGCCTGCAAATAGGCTATAATCTATATCAGACACCCCCATTATTAGTGCGCATTGGTTTAGTCCGCCCTCTGGCGGACTTTTGATTGTACATGCGCCATAAATTTCACTCACTTCATTATTAGGCATTAAACGCAGCAGCCGGCACATGAAAGATGTCATCCAAAAAAAATCAGGCTTTCAGAAAAGAAAAGAAAGGCAAGAGAGACAAAATGAAGGAAAGCAACTGCTTACTTATTTCTTTCCCAAGAAAGGTGAGCCCAAATGTCAAAATTACAGCCTACAGTAACTGATTATCCCATTCACATTCCGTTGCATACCACTGTGATACCAGCCATAGCCGTAGCCAGCTATGAGGAAAGCGAGGTCTGGACCTCGGTAATTTTCAGGGATTTTTTATTTATTTATTTTTTTAATCTCGGTTTTCGCATACACGTTTCAATTGACGTTTGTGTTTACATCACTTTCGTGAATGTGTGACTGCGTGGTACCATTTGAAAGGTCTGTCTCTGCCCTTCCAACGGTGTGTATAACACGTGTAAGTACCGTCAACATAGTAGCTGCATACCAGCAATCAGTAATGGAAAAATTAGACGAATTTGACGAACGATTTCCTCGGCCACTCTGCAGTGCAGCGGCGATTGCTATATACTGACGGAAAGCTCTGCTCGAGCTCTTTAGAATGATATGATTGTTATATCGATGTCATGTATGGTTCGTGAATAAAGAAGACAGCACCTTGTTATAGCAATGCACATTTATGTAGGCTGGAGACAATTTTCCACATCTAATTTAGTGAATGAATTCAATATAGCCCATAAATCTTTATAGGTTGTTTAGCAACAGCTATAGCCTACAATATGCATCTATCCATCTATATTTAACTCTATTTTTTATATTGGTTAGTTAGCCTTACTCTATGCCTGGCCAAATGGCCTTTGCTTGTACCAAACATTTGTATAGGCTTGCATTGGGAAATAATCAGGTTCTTTTTAGCTATGGGTTCTTGTTACATTATAATGGTTTATTTTGCTACTAGCCTCAATGTGCAACACTGCTATATATTAAAAACTATATAATTTAATATATATTGTAAAAATTTCGGCGCGCGCTATGCGCGCGCATCTTGAAGCTCACCTATTCCTGAATCCTGGCTACGGCCCTGATAGCAGCCGAAGTCAAATAATTAAAAAAATAATCTCTCATTTTGTTGGCTACCACATAATTGTGAAATAGAAGCCATATTTGTCTTAAATGTATTTATTTTCAAAATGACTATTAGCCTATACAAGTGTCCCAAAAGCCTAACATAGGGTCGATGTTGGTTCAAATATGCATCGTAGTGGTTGTTCCTGGGGCCCCAAATTTGGTGCTACGCCCCTGTCCCGCCGAGAGATCAAGGCACCGATCCTCCCGTGGCGGCCGCTTCCAGCGGTGTTTCGGGCTCGCCGGGACCCAGTTTGGTGGCCTTCTCGGGAGGATCGGTGCCGTGATCTCTCGGCGGGACGCCGGCTGCAGGCGCTCCGCAGCTGGGCCGCGGCTCCGTTTCAGCTGCGGGGCGCCTGTGGTTGGTGTCCTGCCGAGAGATCGCGGCGCCGGTCCTCCCGAGCGGGTCGTCGGGCTGGGTCCTGGTGGGCCTGGGGTGCCGCTGGAGGCGGCCGTCATCCAGACGGAACTCCTGGAGAAAGCGGTGATTTAATTTTTTTATTTTATTTAGTCAGGGACCATGTGCAAAGTACATTAATTACAAAGTAAAGAGATGACCTGCACCAGATTGTAGCTTAGAAGCTAATTTCCATCTGCAGTCCCATCTGCATGTCACAGACACGACTCCATTTCAGCTGCAGAACGTCTGTCCATCTGTCTCCACGTCACTGTCGTCCAGAATCTCAACGCTGATAGGCTGTCTGGCGCGAATATTTCGCCAAAGTTGGATTTTTTGAACTCGCGCGAATCGCATATTTTCACTTGCGCGGCGGCCACCACATCACCGCACCGCCTCACCGCTCCTCACCGCGCCGCCCCACCGCGCCTCATCGCGCCGCCGGCTCGAATCCGCGTCTAATCGCGTCTTTGCATTGACTTTGTATGTAATCGCGTCTGCTGGTGCCCAGAGTCAGGACGAAACAAGGTGAGGCTGCGTTTCAGTTTTATGCTCCTAACATCTGGAACAGCCAGAAGATGTGAGACAGGCCTCAACTCTGACAATGTTTAAATCCAGGCTGAAAACAGTTCTGTTTAGCTGTGCATATGACACCTGAAAGTATTTTATCTGCACTCTTCACTTTTAAATTAATTAATTAATGATTATTTAATCTAATCTAATAAGATAATACAGGTCTTAAAGGGAGATAATGGGAGAGCATTCCTCATATGATGGCACTAATATCCCAATATATAACACGACTTAACATCTTCACATTTTCTATTGTACTTTTGTTTCTCAGCAAGTTTTACTAAAGTCTTTTTTTTACTACTTTGCCTTGGCTATGTCTGAAGACCTCATTAATCATGTCAGGATGCTGCTTATCAATTCATCAGGTTTTCAGAATCTGGATGTGAACATGTTCATATAAGTGGGATAGTGTTGGCACGAAACAAACCAATCACAAACATGGACCGAGAGCCAAATATTTCTCAGAACAAACTATAATCCATTATGACTAAGAGAAAGGGAAAGTCTAATACAGGCTGGAAGCTACACAGCAGCTTTAGCCACAGCAGAAAAGAAAGCCGGCAAAACAGAGGAAAGAAAATTGAACCAATTGCCAAACTACCTTGATTTTCTTCCCTAAAGGTGGTGAGCACATGTGAAATTGGCATCCTGTAGCTTCTTGAGGCTGAACCGAGCTGAGTCCCAGGGGTCATGGCTTGGTTACACACTTGCTGGCCAGCTACAGGATTACCCATTTTTTATTTTCCTAGGAGGGTGATTTTCTCTTTCTAAGGTCACTTCATATAGGTCTTTGAATCGCACTTAGTCTGAACCCTTCAGGATCTGTTTCTGCGTCTAACATGGCAGCAATCAAAAGATTCACTGGTGGATACAAGTCGTGAGAGAAGTCCTCAAGCTAATGAAGGAGGCCTTTCAGTCTCACTTGACCCAGAGGTCACATGGAGCAGCTGATGGTTACAGAGAGACCAAAAGGGCTGGTGCATTGGTGGGTGTTAAGATACATTTTGTGAGGCCAAGGAGAAGCCATTTTGGCAACTCTTGTTGAATAACAGACCAAAGAGATTTGGTTTGACTTTCAGCTAGCATTCTGGATACTGAATTCCCTCCGAATGATATAATGGTGTTAGGTTGCTCCAGGCCAGCCTCAGCCAGTCCCAGGCTGCATCAATCTGTTCTTGGCCATTCTACTGGAATCTGGCTGCATCTGCAAGCCCTGGGATGCCCAGTATGTCAGGGGCATCCCGTGACTTATTCTTTAATGATAATATAGTGAACATAGAGACTTACTTCATAGTGATATAGAGCAGCGGTACCGGTCCGTGGATCATTTGGTACCGGGACGCACAGAAAGAATAAATAACTTACATTATTTCCGTTTTATTTATTATCCGAGTCTGAAAAATGTTTTATTTTGAAAAATACCCGATTCTCTCCGTTACATCCGTCTATGACTCACACTTGACACGTGTCAAGATGCTTGTCTCGGTCATGTGATACGCTAATATTAAACCCACAAGCTAGCAAAATGAGTAAAAAACAGTCTTTGAAAAGTTTCTTTGCAAAGGGGAAAAGGCCCAGTGAGGAGACAGAAGAAGAGCCTCTGACCACTAAGAAAAAGAAAGCTGCATTTAACAGACAATACCAGGAGACCTACTTAAAATATGGAGTTATCGTGACAGGTGATTCCCACGCACCAAGCCTGCTCTGCATAATATGCAGCGACCGGCACTCCAATGAGGGAATGAAGCCTTCAAAACTAAAAGTTACAAAGAAGCACACAGTGGATTCACGTTTATTATTATATTTACAAAATACCACAGTTTTTGTGTTGGTCGTATAATTTTACTTTGTTGTATTTATCCGGCACACCTTAAAGGCCGGTCCGTGAAAATATTGTCTGACATTAAACCGGTCCGTGGCGCAAAAACGGTTGGGGATGCTGACATAGAGTACATAGTATCATACCCTGCAGCAAGACTTCAGTTTTTAGTCCCACAATCCACATGCATGGCACAAAGTTGAGTTCCTTATCAATGCATGTTGAACTCCACCAGGGCTGCCCATTGTCTTTGATCCTGTTTCTAATGTTCATGCACAGAATCTTGAGGCACTGTCAGGAACAGGAGAACATCTGGTTTAGGAACCTTAGGGTTGTGTCCTTTCTCTTTCTAAATTATATTGTTTTGTTGGTTTCTTCAAGCCATGAGCATGTATGTATCTTAATGTGTATCAACTGGGATGAAAGCCATCCCTTCTAGATCTAAGGCTATGGTTCTCAGTCAGAGAAATATATTCTATTCTTTTTTGGGGTTTAGATTAAAGCTTTTGATTCACTGGTCCCTCTACGTTCAAAGCCTCAAAATGATTATGAGGTTTTGGAAGTGACCTTAATGCTTTTGCTGGCATCTGATTAGGATGGCCCCTAGTTTTCTTCCTTTTGATTTTTTTCAAGCACATCCAACTGGAAGGAGATCTTGGGTCAAACTCATAGCTCACCAGAGGGATTAAACAGTCTGACCTTGAAATACTTCTAGGATCCCCCATGAGGAGCAAGGAACTTGGGTGAACTCTGCAACCACAAGCTAGCTTGGCTAGCTAAACCAGCACTTGAGTCGAATGAGCAAATTCCCTGCTGAGGAATTCCCAGACTTTGGAGATCCAGACCGGAGAGCTTGCTTGGCTAGTTCCAGAGTTGACAGCTGAGAGAACATCTAGCTAGCTCTCAGCTAACCACATTGGAAATTGGCTACCAACTGAACAAGCCACGTTGTTCAAGCTGAGCAGTCGACCAGAAATTTACGAGTTAGCTGGATTAACAGCTGAATGAGTCCGGACCTCTGAGGAAAGCTCTCTGCCAGAAACTTGTGAGCTAACCAGCTTGGAGAAGAGAACTCTGTCTCCTCACTACTGGAGCCAATAGTTCACTTGCCACAGTTCTTGCCAGCAAATTTCACCTTCCTTATTTTATTGAAAGACCAAATAAAGAGGAAAACAAGTCTTGAACAAGTTAGAATATTGAACAGCCTTATTTTCATCTTTATATCATACAGGCTATAAATGTTTTTACATGGTTTAATTTTCAATTTTTTAGAATGTTTTAGAAAATGAATTTACCATACACAAATGCATTTTAATACAAAAGAAAGCCTGAGCTGTAGAAGTCTGAGAAAACAAAATATTAAATAGTTAACTGATTATTTCATAACTTTCAAAACTTAAAGTCAGCTAGAACAAGTTTTAGAGTAATCTGTATCGGTTAAAGAATAATAATAATAATACATTTAATTTTAAAAAAGCGCCTTTCTCAACGCTCAAGGACACTTTACAACACATTAAAAACACAATAAATAAAATAACACAAGTTAAAAAAGAGGCTATAGAGGGAGACTGCTGCTTGAAACAGATGGGTTTTGAGTTTTAATTTGAAGAGGGGTAAAGAGTCAATGTTGCGGATGTCTGGTGGGAGTGAGTTCCAGAGTTGGGGAGCAGAGCGACTGAAAGCTCTGCTCCCCATGGTGCTGAGACGGGCAGAGGGCACAGAGAGGTGGAGGGAGGAGGATGACCTGAGGGAGCGAGATGGGACGACATTGGAGAGGAGATCAGACAGATATGGGGGGGTGACGTTGTGGATGGCCTTGAATGTGTAAAGTAGGGTTTTGAAAGTAATTCTGAATTTGACCGGGAGCCAGTGAAGCATTTCTTTCCAAAGAGCTTCCATAGGAATGATAGACAATAATATACAACATATATGTTTATGTATTTACAATAATATGTAAATGTAAATGTACTTTATTTATACAGCCCTTCACAGACAACCCTTACAGTGTACCAAAGTGCTTTACAGCAGGTAATAAGTAAAGAGAAGAATAAGTAAAAACAAATAAAAACAATAAAAGATCAGTGAAAGCAATAAAATATAACAAAATTGATTAAGATAAAATAAGATAAAAGTGCCATACTAAAAAGCAATCCTAAATAAGTAGGTTTTTAGCCTAGATTTGAAGAGAAATAAGACGCAGCTGGACAGGGAGCTTATTCCAGAGCCTGGGGGCAGCGACGGAAAAGGCTCGGTCACCCCAGGGTTTGTATTCTGACCTGGGCACTTCCAGCAAAAACTGATTTGTTGACCTCAGAGCTCTACCAGGATTGCGGACTGTTATAAGCTCAGATAAATATGATGGGGCGAGGCCGTTAAGAGCTTTAAAAACAAACATTAAAAGTTTAAAATCAATTCTATAAAGAACAGGAAGCCGATGGAGGGAGTTAATAATAAATAATATGTAAGGATATACAAGGTATTGTCCTTTTCTTCTCACTTATCAAGTTTCAAGTTTATTTATTTAACAAAGGGACAGCATATATTACTAGCATTTAAAACAAAATGCAAAATATACAAGATTGTAGCCATAAGGCTAATTTCCATCTTTAGTCCCTTGACAGGTTAGATGTTCCTTAAAAAAGAAATAAAAAGAAGTATTGCACACAATTGTAAAATTAAAAAGTCAAAGATATCTCACTCATTTTAAAATAAATAATACAAAATACAAATACAAAGTTAAATACAGCAATAAGTTAAGAACAACTGCCAGTACCAACTATATTGAATTATGTTGACAGTATTGTTTATCCAGTAGCCATGATTTTACCTGCTTACTAAATGAATTTAATGTTGGCAATTCTCTAATTGTGCTGGGAATTATGTTCCAGGTGTGAGAGGCTCTGTGGGAGAACCAGCCTTGTTTTTTTTTTTGTCTGTGGCTTGACCTGCCCCTTCTCCTCCAGTCTCCCCTACTGGGATAAGCTTTTAGCTGCATCCTAGCTGTGGTAGCGATCTGCCTCGCAGCTTCTGTCTGCAGCTCCTTGCTGTTCCAGCCAAATGCCCCTACAAATAACCATATAATTAAGAGCTCTGGATGTGAGCAAGCAAATGTAAAGCAATTTGCAATACAAGGCAAGAGGCTCAGAGAGATGGGGAAAGGTGGGGTATGGTGGTGAGCCAACGGCATCTTCAATCTAATTTAGACTTATAAATTTATTTCATTTTTCAGAAATGTCACGTCTTGACGTGAAGCAAAGCAAATTATCATACGTGCCGCAGCATGTTTTTACCTTGGCAACAGTGTGGAAAAAATAAATGAATTGGAAAAAAGTGGAGGGACTGACAGAAAACAAGCATTTAGGACATATAAGAAAAGATAAACACTACCTGATATCTCTTCAATGTTACCAAGATAGGAGAGACTGTGTTGCAACAGACAACAATGGCTATGTTTATGGAAAGCAATATTACGACTTTTACCTTTTTCTAAAAAAGACAATTATTCTGATAATTTCCTACATGAGTTGCCTATTGAATATTCTATTTATATTCCTGTTTGTGTTACACAGCATTGTCTGACTAATGCTTCACGCCCACTTAATGTCCTGCTCTGCTATTGCAGTGCTTATGTCCATCCAAAACCTGAATTATATTACACCAGTTCCTGCCGAAAGTTTGTCCTGTTTTTTTCCCCCACAGCCATCCTGCTTTTCATGATTGGAGGAACCTTTACTCAAAAAGTACATTTTATATGCAAAATAGCTTAAATTCCATCATCTTTACATAGACTATCAATTGATAGTCTTCAAGCTGGATATATAAAATTATCTGTGTGAAAAATCTTTCCCTTTTCAATCACAGGTTTACTATGACACATCTTTGATCCAAAAAATATTTTTGGAGCATTTACCTTTTATTTCTAGTATATCAAATTTCAGGTAACTATATAATTATACCAATCAGTAAATTAAATGAAAGCTTTAGATGGGAGTTTATGACAAATGGACAATGTTTTTTTTTTTCTGTTATTTATTTCAATGCAATGAGCAACGCAGAGCATTTTCTAAGCTCGACCATACCAACCGTATAACTTAAGCACATCTTTGCCGAATATGATGTACAATATCTCAAGAGTTGTATCAGAAATTCTCTAAGATGGCTTTGTTAAAGTTTAGCCCCTTTCAAGCTTAACCCAGGAAAACGGAAAGAGAAGGTAAGTAGAAAAAACCTTTTATTTATTAAAAAAAAGACAACTTGGTGTGGGAGGCAAAAACAGGTGAGTATTATCCAGGGAGTGACTGGCTTAGGTCACTGGGAGAGGACAGAGAGGTTAGTAATATGGAGGGTATTCTGTAAGATGTTTTTTTTCAAGAAGATGAGTACTGACCAGTAGATTGCTGAACAGAAATTTGACTTCCCTTGTGGCGTGACGGTGGCGGTGCTTGGTGGCTGGTTTCTTGTACAGGTTTAGGCAGTCGTGAGAAGTGATCCAGAGGAAGAAGACTGTGACTGTGGCTGTAACGGTGGTGGTGCAGAGTGGCATTTACCAGGCAACCATGAAAGGCTGTAAATTCCAGGCAGCTTCTTTCCTGAAAGGGCAGAAGAGAGGAAAATATCGTAACATGAACTGTGAAAGCTTTCAACTTGACTTGCACACAAAAGTTGGCCAAACTCACCACTGTGGGACAACAAAAGCTCTGGAGATGAGCTGAAAGGAAATTAGAATAGAATAGAATAGAATAGAAAAATACTTTATTCATCCCCCAATGGGGGAAATTCAAATTAGTCAAGTAGCTCAAAAAATTTTTAAATATTTACAATGATTGTATATTAGCAACAACAATAATAAAACCAATTCTAATAAAAAAAATACTACTAATAATAATAATGACAATAAATGACTAAATAATCAAATAAATAAAAAAAATCAATCAATCAATTTGAGAAGAACTCAGCAGTCACTGTTAAAAAGCCTTCTGTGGTCTGGCAGACAAATAGTCTATAATCCACGATGTCAGGGATGGGGCCACACCCATACCTAGAAGCTTGTCTCTCAGTATGGGAGGCCGTATGGTGTTGAAGGCACTGGAGAAGTCAAAGAACATGATTCTCTCATATGAACCAGGCACATCCAGATAAGCATATGCCCGATGCAACATGTACAGAATCGCGTCTTCCACTCCTATGTGTTTCTGGTAGGGAAACTGGAGGGGATCAAGAGCCTCAGAAACCTGCAATCTCATGCGATGAACAAGGAGTCTCTCCAAGGTCTTCATGATATGAGATGTCAAAGCCATCGGTCTGCAGTCATTCAGCTCCATCAGTTGCGCTAATTTGGGCACTGGTATGAGACAAGAAGTTTTCCACAGCACCGGGACTTTTTCCATCTGAATGCTCATATTAAAGAGCCTCTGAAGAGGGACTGCTAGTTGACCAGCACATTCCCTCAGAAGCCTTGGACAGACTCCATCTGGGCCTGAAGCCCTTCCTCACTTAAGTCTTCTGAGCTCACCTCCAACCTCTTCTATAGTTAGACACAGAGGTTGTAGTGGAGGGATGGTGACAGGAGTGATGTTGCTATCAATCATAGAGATGGGGGTGGGGGTGCAGCTGGACAGAGGAGGGCTAGTGGTGGGAGTTGCTGCAGAGGTGGAGGAGCAGCTGGACTGAGGAGGCCAGGCGGTGGGAGCAGCTACAGATGTGAAGGTGCAGCTGGGCTCAGGAGACCTGGCAGTGGAAGCTGCCGCAGAGGTTGAGGTGCAGTTGGGTTCAGTAGGCCTGGTGGTGGAAGCTGCTGCACAGGTGGAGGTGTAGCTTGGCTCAGGAGACCTGATGGTGGAAGCTGCTGTAGAAGTGGAGGTACAGCTGGACAGAAGAAGCCTGTTGGTGACAGTTGCTGCAGAGGTGGAGGTGCAGTCAGGCGGAGGAGGAGGCGGGTTGCCATTGAGGTGGAAGTACAGCTGGGCAGTGGAAGCAGTATAGAGGAAGCAGCTTTAGTGGTGGGGGTGGAGGGAGCAGCAGCAGAGGTGGAAAAAGCCACATTATCAAACCTGTTGTAATATTGGTTAAAAGTATTGGCTCTGTCCACATCACCTTCCACAGACTGAGAGTTCTTAAGTCTGTATCTACCTCCTTGGTGTTATTGTTCTCCAGCTGTCTCTTTACCTTTTTCTTGTACTCCACCTTTGCTCAACGTAATGTTTTTGGGGGCTTTTATGCCTTTATTGGACAGTTAAGAGAGACAGGAAGCAGGGGGGTCAGCAAAGGCCATCCGATGCGGGATTCGAACCGGGGCCAGCTGCGGCGAGGACTATAGCCTCTTGCAGAGTATGAAATTAAGAAAATATTTTGGGGGCAATTTTGGCCCCCACAATCCCAAAAGTGGGGGCATTTTCAAAATGTTTGGGGGCCATAAAAAAAATAAAATAAAAAACTTAGATCTTCAAATTATTTTTAGACTTAAATGCACAACGTCATCATTACTTTGCCGTCTGCCAACCCAAATAAATGTAAAGCTTGCCATTTCTTTTACAGAGAGAAGTGTGGAAGTAGTAGCTACAGACAGAAAACAGGAGACAGCCGTAAGCAAACTGACATCAGTATTGGTTTGATTTAAACAATTTTAGCCTTCTATGAGAATCAGAACATACTGGTAGGCTGCCTGGCCCCTCATAAACATAAAAGTAAGCTGAAAACCTACGGCTGAGCACCCCCCCCGACTCTAAATCGACTATAGATTACACGTTCTTTACTTAAATAATGAAGAACTGCTTTTAATTACGACTTGGCTGATACCTTAACGTGCTATTCATGCGTTTCCCATGAATAGCCTACTACTAAAACCAGAGCTAAAACTCGGGAGCGGAGCAGGATATAATGCGCATGCACGTTATTTTTTTTGCACATTCTGCACGAGGAACACGAGAAGTGACACAGTCCAAACTCCACAACTCAACTATGGTGTCGAGTTGATGCTAGCCTAACGCTAAGGTCACCGTTGCCTGCAGCAACATACGGCTCTCAGTGTTTGCCTAAGAGCAGTATGTTGCTACAGGATGTAGACGGTGACCATAGCTATCAACTCGACACCTTAGCTAACGAGCCACACAAAAGATGTGATGAAGTCTTAAAAGTTAGCGTCTGTTGTCACTTACCATAAGCGAAACGGTGGTGTTTCATAGTCTGGTGACGGTGTGCATTGTATTTTTTTACCTTTGCTTTTTGCGCATTTTCACAAAATATGCTGTTAAATTCGATACGACTTGGATGGAAACCCAACTACTCCCGCCGCTCACTTAATAATCGTTTATTTACATTCCATCAGGAGAATAAAGAGACGCGACGGTAAATTAATGAAAATAAAAAAATGTAGTTTAATGTGACTTTATAAAAATGTACAAATATTTGTTTCAAAAACTTGGGGGCAATTTTGGCCCCTCGAGCATGATTTTTGGGGGCATTTTAGGCTAAATTGGGGGCCAAATGGCCCGTGGCCCTCGCTAATTTCCGACGCTGGCCTCTTGTACATGGGGCGCCTGCTCAACCCACTACACCATGGACCACCCTGACGAAATGTCTTTTGAAGCTCCTGTTGTACACTCCTCCGCCTTTCTCTATCCCCATCCTGGAACGCCCTCTTTTTCTGGTTCAGGAGGTCTTTGATGTCACTGGTGATCCATGGTTTATTATTTGGATAGCACCTTACAGTCCTGACTGGAATCACAGTGTCCCTACAGAAGTTAATGTAGTCTGTGATGGTGCTGACCCTCCTGTCCATGTGAATGTCAATTTCATCTTCCTCCAGCAGTACAGCCCAGTCTGTGACATCAAAGCAGTCTCTCAATGCATCACTCGCCTCTGGTGACCACTTCCTGAAAGATCTGGTAGTAACAGGAAGTCTTTGTACACACGGTCTGTATGTGGGTTGTAGATAGACCATGCTGTGATCAGATCTACCCAGTGGTGGAAGAGACACTGCCCTGTAAGCCTCCTTCATGTTAGCATAGAACAGATCTAATGTCTTTTCTCCACGTGTTGGACAGTCCACATATTGTACAAAGCCAGTCAGGCAGGATGACGTGACACGCCGTTGTAGGTGCCGCCCTCGGTGGAATGTAAACAACGATGACGACTGTGTATGGGAACTCTCTGGGCGCATAGAATGCATGGAAACCAACAGCAGTTCGATGTCTGGACAACAAACCCTCTCCTTAACAGTCACATTGCGGGGTTTACCCATCTCTGATTAAAAAACAGAATAATACCCCCGCCTTTCCCCTTACCGCTCGTACTCAGGTCTCGATCCGCTCGTACGTCTGTAAAGCCGGGAATGTCCAAACATGAGTCTGGTGTGTTGTCGTCCAGCCAGGACTCAGACAGATCAAACTGCTCTCCTTATACAGCCGTTGGTTCCGCACAAGCGCCTCTAGCTCATCACACTTGTTTGGTAGTGAGTTAGCGTTTCAGTTCATGACAGTTTTAATTTTCAAACACAGAAAACAGACAGACAGTCTGTCTGCATACCTTAATCAGTGTTCCAATTTCTATTCTTTTAGTTCAGCCCTTCCTAAGGATTCACCGGGCCTCTCACTCGATGTTCCAGTGGTTGGCCTTGTAATACTTTGGGTATTCGAATTTCCTGGTGATCTTTGGCAGTTGCATAATCACCAAGTTCATCGCAAGTTCAACCTGCTCACGTGAAGCTTTACACACTTGGCATGCCTCTCTTAGGCCCCTTTGAGGCCGATATGGCTAATGCCCCCCTGAAGTCTTTAAATGTTCAACACAGTTTAAGCAAGTTTACCTGGTTGAGTAGCATCTTTTGACTGTTATAATGAAAAAACTTTTATTTCACTCATTTTATTCAAGGTTTTGCTTTTGATTTTCTGTGTGGAGTTTGCATGTTCTCCCCGTGTATGCGTGGGTTTTCTCCGGGTACTCCGGCTTCCTCCCACTGTCCAAAATGTTAAGTTAATTGGTGTCTCTAAATTTGTCCTTAGGAGTGAGTGTGAGCGTGTATGGTTGTTTGTCTCTGTGTGGCCCTGTGATGGACTGGTGGCCTGTCCAGGGTGTACCCTGCCTCTCGCCCATTGACCGCTGGGATAGGCTCCAGCCCCCACGCGACCCGACCGACGGATTCAGCGGTATAGGAAATGGATGGATGGATACATATACATATTGGATTTGATCAATCTACTTTTGATGACAAGCTATGTACCATATACTTTTAAGGTTGCTCCAATTTAACCTTTACTTTAAAAAAAAAAAAAACACTCTTGATCCAGAACTGCAACCTAATTATAGGCCGATATCCAATCTATTTTTATATGTTCATGTCTTTGTAAATGTTTCGCAGCTCTATTTAGTGATAATTTACACAAAAGTAATCTGTTTGACGGGTTTCAGTCACCATTCAGAGCACATCATAGCACTGAAACAGCGGTGGTGGAAGTTACCAATGAACTCTCCTTGGTCTCCAATGGTTGACTCGTGTCTGCGCTTCTTCTGTTGGATCTCACTGCTGCACATTCTATTAAACATTCTATTCCAACATTCTATTAGGAGTAAAGGAACCACACTAGACTGGTTTATATTGATATAAGTTATACCAGTTATATTTATCTGATATATTATATAATTATTATAATTGGCTAAAATAGGACTGTATCCTCAAAGTGCCTTGAGATGGCATTTGTTGTGAAATGGCTTCGGTGCTGTGTAAATATATAATGATCACTAATCAAGTAAGATCTGTAACGGGTGGTCTTTGGACCCAATTGCAGCACACTGACAAGCTGGCTCAGTTCTCAGTAGAATATATCGGAACAAACTCACATTTCAGTCTTATTTCAGGCAACGATTCCGTTTAAGGATTAAGCAGGGGGGAACAAAGCCTGAAACTGGGTTAACAGTCTGACCAGGCAGACAAATCCACAGGGAACAGGCAGAAGGGTTATCAAGGACGATGGCCAACAGTCAAAATCAGAGACTCCAAACGTGCTTAGAGAAACAAGTCCACAATGAAAAACACATAGTCAGAGGCAGAAGGCAGATATAAAACTGGGACGGTTAGCAACATGTGATCACTCCAGGGAGAAAGGCAGGGATGTCTTGCATCACCAAAGTGAAGAACAATCTGACAAGGATTGAATGAACTGGAAAAGCTGATATGCTGGTTTGTTTGGTGAGTGGAAGAGTAGTGGGGCACAGGTGAGATGGCTGATGAGATGGGTGTGGCTAGCAGGCACAGTGGGCAGAGAGGTGAGCCATGGATCAAAAATGTGACTAGATCTAATAATCAGCATACATTTTTCAAAACACTTTTAGAGGGTTTTTCTTATTTGCTCCCCTTTTGTTATTTTTTCAATTCCCTTCAGGTGGTTTGGGAGAATACACACATTATGTGTATTCTCAACAGGAAGGAAGCTGCAGAGAAACGTGTAAGATTGCAGCTATGCATCCGGGTCTCAACTCTTGATTGTCATGGTTTTGGATGACTAATAAATTTGGCCATATTTCTAGAAATAAGAGTTGCAACCATCCATAGTAGGATAGATGCGATCACTCCTAATCAGACCAGGTTTTCCCCCAAAATGTAGACAATTATCTTTATCTTATCTTATCTTTATATCTTCTTATAATTATCTTTATAGCCCATTAACACCACCTAGATATAGCCAGTGAAGGATGATGTGGAGCTAAACATGTCATCAATAGTCAGATCTGACAGGGGTCCAGGGAAAATCATTGCCTGTTGTGCTGGCTGCACGGGGTCTGCTGAGGTATGGCTAACAGAATTAGCTATTCTATGTAGCTCCTCACCAGTTAAAACCTTAACTGGCTGCCAGGTTGTTTTCAGTATTGCTAAGCAAAGCTTCCTATTAAGAGAGCCTTGCCTCCAAAACTACAAGAAGTAACTTTTTATTTTTTTTACATGAACCATTAACGCCAAAGAAGGCTGAGGCTGAGAACAAGCTAAACATGTGACACTATGCGCAGGTGAAAGCAGGTAATAGAGCAAGAGAGCTAGCACCCATGCTAAGCTAGTGGACAATAGATATACCGACAGAATATAGAGAGTATAGAGGTGTTGAAACACAAAAGGATTCCAAGAAATGAGTAGAACAAGAGTTTATTATGAATGTATAGTATGAAATACAACATCATCCGTGGGAAATTGATAATATTAATTGAGCCAACAGGAGCTAACATTTCCACAGAGCAAAGGTGAAGTAAAGTTAGTGATTTTGTTTGTTTATTTGTTTATTAGGAGCCCCATTAGCTGCAGCAAGCTGCCGCTATTCTTCCTGGGGACCTCATCAAAATACATTACAAATAAAGTACTTTACAAAAAATAATTTCATGGCATTGAGTACATTATATAATGCATTAATCAAAATTCACAATTCCATTACAAATTACATAAAATCCAGAACATAAATGCACAGTTTCCTTCCATCTAATCCAGTCATGATAGTTCCATACATACTAAATCACTCCACAAGGCCCTTACCATTACACAGGTACTTTTTAAGGTCTTTTTAAACAAAGCGATCAAGCGACACATTGTAACACTCTGTGCTTCACTGAGAGATGGCTGACCCCAACTGTGTTGGACCAAGCTGTAAACCCATCAGACTAACAAAGCCAGAGGAGGAAGTGTGTGTTTCATGGTGAACAACAAGTGGTGCGATGCCAGGAGCGTTACCACTATTTCCAGCTGCTGCTCGCCTCAACTGGAGTTTCTGAGCATAAAGGGCCTTCCATTCTACCTGGAGTTCATCTCCATCATTACCATGACGATGAGATCACTAAGGGATAATGTTAAGCGGACATAGGTAAGAATTTATCTGAGCTCCACAATCTGCTGAGTGAGTTTCCAAACAAACACATGGACCCCAGCGCTCAATGTGGAGGGGGACTTTAATCAGGCAAACCTCAGACAAGTGATGCCGAATGCACGTCACTGTCCGAGCTAGCATAATAGATCACTGTTACACAATGTAAAAGGTGCAAGGCTGTCTCACATCCAGCTTTTGGGAAATCTTTTTTTTTTTTTTTCCTTGTCCTGTCCAGCATTATGGCAGCAGAATTGTAATCTGAATACCGTTTATGCTAAACACATTTGCTATGCCAAGGGAAGCTTTATGAATGTAAAGCTCAGCTTTTGGGAAATCTGACCACAACAGATCTACCATCGTCCCTGTGCCCAAGAACAAGAGAAAGTCCTCAAGCCTGAATGACTTCTGGGCTGTTGCATTAACATTGATGAAGGTGTTCAAGAGATAATTTCATCCTCCATCCCCAGCACCACAGACCCACTCCAGCTTGCCTACATTGTTTACACACATACATGGTTAGACCAAAAAGGCAAAGCAACACCTGTACCACCTGAGAGAACTGAGGAAGTTTAGGATCTCTTAAGGGATCCTAAGCACTTTCCACTCAGGCGCTGTGGAAAGCATCCTGTCACAGAACATTACTTCCTGGTTGAGAATAGCTGTGTACAGGACCGAAAATCCTTGCAGATGATGATCCATGCAGGGTAACTCTACCATGATTGCCTTTACATCAAGAGACGCTAGACCAGAGTTAACAGGATTATGAAGGACTTGACTAACCTCAGTAATGGCCTGTTTCAATTTTACCCATACGAATGTTGCAGCATAGATGCATGACCAGTTCCCTCACCTGCCTGTAGGCATGCTGTCAATTATTCAATCAGAGGAGTGGCAGTATAAAAGGAGCCCTCCCTCATGCTTTCCCTGTCTGCTTCCATTGAATTGTCTGCTACCGGGTTAGGGGTCATTTTCTCGACAAGGTATGTCTGCTGCTCTCGCGGCATGTTCACCTTTTGGTCTCTCTGGTGTGCTGATTATTTGTTGTTGCTGCAGTGGTGGCCGTTATGCATCCCTGGCTCCAATGGCTCTCGGGGTGCTGTCTCCCCTCGCGGTGGTGAGTGTTTGATCTCTCTCTGTGTCTCTGTATATATGCTACATTTTAGGGCTAACGCTAGTATGCTCAGTTAACAGGTGGACTGCAGCCTGGGTCGTCCTCTCCTCCTCCGGAGCGTGTCATCATAAGATGCCGTTGTAATTCTGGTCGCACTGACCGGTAGGCTGGAGACACTGCTGCTCTGCACGGAGCTTTTATCCTGCTGCTCTGCACGGAGCTTCTGATCCTGCTTTACTGACTGACAGTTCGTCCAACCTGCTCGGGGTTTTTATCTATCGCCGATAAGTATTGCCTGAACAAGGTCTTGCTTGGGATTCCCTGTTTTAATGTTGTAATCGAGTGCTTCAGCCTTAACGGCTGCGCCCGGCGCTGACGGACGGCGGTATGAGCGCTGTGCCTGACGCACGGAGGGTCTCTGGCAGTTTTAATTGATTTTGAGGTTACACTCCCTTAGTTTCTGTTTTGTTTTCTTTGTTAGTTTCCGTTAGCTACTTTAAGATAATTTGTATATTGTTTTCTTTTGGAGTACATTTGTATTTTGGTTTTGTTTATTTCTTTTTCAGTTACTAAATTGACCATTACTAAGATTTGTTTATCTCCTTCTCAGTGCTGGCGTCTGGGTGCTGGTGGTCCGGGTGGTGGTCTTCCCCCTTTCTTTTTGCTGTGTTCCTTTGGAATTTGAGTTCTCACATTTTGGTGCCTTTAAGTTGGTTTGTTGTTTCTTTATATATTAGGATTCTGCCCCCCTTCTCACTAGCCCCTGTTTCCCCAGTCACGCTCAGCACTGTTTAGGTCTTCTTTCATTTTTCTGTATGAATGTTTTTAAATCGTATTATAAAAAGACAACTATTATAATAAAAACTAGATCTTTTTGTATAAACATCGAACTACGTCTTCTCATTCATTGTATATTGAACCTGCGTGTCCTTGAACCTAAACTTAATAATTCTCTGGGTGAAATTCCTGGAGTGGCGTTGTTGGATCACACCGAAAACCATTTCTGCTCGGCTGCCACACAATGTTTATATTCCGGAATCATCTGTCTATCTATTTACAATTAATTCTGAACTATGCACTTGCATGCTTGCCACATTGCTTGTTTTTTAACTCGTTTATATTTCCACTGATTCTTAAAACTTAGTGGAATTGGATAATTTCATCGTGATGTCCAGATAAGATAGATTTTACTGGTTTGGTTGAATAAGTAAAATGAGAGGTGCTGGCCATCAAAAGCATTTGTTTTTACCAATGACTTAAAGGGGAAAAAAGGTATTTCAAATCAAGCCGATCTCAAGTGGCAAACCCAACTTCACACAGTGATTGCACTAAATTATGCTAATATAACGTATGTTCCTAATGCCCTAGGACTGCAGTTGGTTCACTCGAAAAAAAAAATCACTTGGACTTCATGGGACAGTGTCAGAGCTCAATACACTTCTTTAGAACAAAATAAAAGTTTGAGGGCTGGATATACAGCTATCATAACAAACAGCAGGCATATTTTAAAAATTCCTTCCTCCCACCATCCAAAAACATGCATGTTAGGTTACATGGTTATTCTAAATTTACCGTAGCATTAGATTTCGAGAATGTATGGGTGTTTGTCTCTGTGTGGTCCTGTGATGGATTGGGTGCACCTTGCCTCTCCCCCTGAATTGGATCAAGTGGGTATAGAAAAAGGATGGATGGATGAAAAACACAGAATACCAGTTTGAGTGTTGGAAAACACAACTGGAAACAGATGACATATTGGTTATCAAACAAAAGATGATGACATCAATTAATGCACTAATGACATTCAAAGAGGGTCTCTAAAAGAATTTCAACTAAAATTTCAATTCAGTAACAAAAGTTTTTACCTCTTGACCAAAAGGTCACAAATCCACATGAAGCTATTTTCACCTTAGCTGACCTGAAATACAAAGTTGTAGTCCATGTCACTGTCCATACGTGACCCAAAACTACTGAAGCTTCTACGTATCACTCACGATCACAATTACATATTATTTAAAATATTTTAGTACATAGATTAGCAATAGAGTTAGTCTAAGAACCAAAGTTTTTAATATGAATTAATTAATAGATTATGAACAATGCATCATGCATTCTTTTGTGATAAATAGTATACAGACCTGCTTAAAAATTTAAAGGTAGGTTACCACAAATAAAGTTGAGATGTTTTCAAGTGAAAACTTGTGATTTAGCAATTCAAGTTATAATTAATATCTTTAACCTATCTGTATGTTGTCACTGTGTGTTCATCATATGTGAATGGCTCATAGATGACAACCAACCGACCACATTTATTCTTCTCATCTTTGAAGTGTAGGTGGAAAGCTGAGCCTAGCATTAGCAGTCTTGTTTACCCTGGGGCCTGACACTAATATGTGAATTTTGATATAATGAACAATACAGCCTTCACATTCATTACACAGAGCCATCAATCACATTTTAAACTGAAAGAGTCTGTGTGTGGGAGGAAAAGGGTGACCTTGAGATCACACATGTGCATTTTTACACAGCATTAACCATTTGTGTAAATACATACTGGTACATACGTGTTTACTGTCGCTAATATGCGTGTAAAATACAGACATACACGGGGAGACACTTCAGATTTCAGCAGCATTTTTGTTCCGCACAGAAAATTCTGTGTTCAGTGAAAACATGTTGTATGTCTATGTTGTAAATGGTAAATGTTCAGCTTATTCCAAGATGAGCAAGGCATTTATGGTTTGAATAATTAATATTCATTATAAATGAATCAAATATCCAATTATCATTCACAACAATCTTTTCCTGAAGCTCTGCAAACACAAAGATATTCCATGTGAGATAAGTACTGCTTTTCACATTATTAGGCCCGAGCCCCGAAGGCGATGCGAAAGCTTATTGTAGCTGTAAGTGTTTATCATTTCTATGCTTCTCCTTCTTCTTCCTCTCCCAAATAAATTGTCTTTTTAGGGACATGAACATGCCCCAAACCTCATGATATTTTGCAGACCCCACCAAGGAGAATGTAAAAACTTTCCTATTTTGGGGGTTTTGTGCATGTGGAGTGGAAGTTGCTTCGACGGCGCCACCTATTGTGGCAGCCCTTAAACTGCATCTTCTTGAAATTCATAAAACTTGGCACATTAATAGGGCATATCAAGACCAAAGAAAAATACTCTCGGAGCCATGCCCTAAACACAACCGGAATCATTTAGGTTCAAATAAGCAACTTTTGCATTTTACAGACGTTATATTTCAACAAACAGATCTACAAATCTATTCAGCATCTGGTTTTCAGAGAGTTTCATCAACTCTGCAAAATCTGCACACACACATCCTCAAATAAACTCATGCACACACTGATGGACAGTGTTTTCAACTGTTTACTGCCACTAAAGCCATGTCATAATGAGAGACAAAGTGTGAAATCTTTTGGATATATTTTGACATAAGGCTATAACAGAAAGACACAGCTTAGCAAGAGCCTCAGATGTTCACAGCTTCACTGTTTTTGTTTTTTTCCTCTCATTCATGTTGGACCAAGAAAGTGTTCATTCCAAGTCTCAAACCATTGCTCATATCCACTACGATAAAGTAGGTCAGGTTTTTCTTTCACCTTCATGTGTCACTATTTCACATGTTGTGGTGACTTGTTTCACCTTTGGTCATCTTCAAGATTCCAATTCTGCTTTTTTATATTTGAATATGAGCCTTTTAGAATGACTCAATAAGACTGATATTTTCAACATACTTTCATTCTGCTTCAAATCCTTCTACTTTTGACTTTCAACCCCTCAACTTTTTTCCCTAAGGCTTTAGTACGTGGTTTTCAGCAAACGTCATCAACTCTTCAGCTTTTTAAGCATTTCCAGGTGCATTTAATTAGATGTATTGCTGGAATAACTTTTTTCTATTACATATTTTAGCTTTGGCAAATTTTTACTTATGTTTTTATTTCCACTTTTAAAGTTTTTTTTTAAAATCATCGTTTTAAAACCTGAGTCATGTTTAGCTTGTACAATAAATTATTTTCAATACTGCAGCTGCTTTCCTTGAGTTTTTGCCACATTATTGTCTTGCCCAATCACAAAATAACCTGTGAGTTCTTAGGCTTGTGCAAACTAGGTGGTGCTGTAGGCACAGCAAACAGCATACACAGCCACTGACAGTCATCCCAAAATTTTCTAATCGTGAAATGTGAGACTACCTGTCTACAAACAATTGTACCATTTTTTTTTCACAAATTACTGATGCTTTTTGGCAGGGTTCTATTTGATGTAGTAGTCATGTCATAGTTGTAATAACTCATGTGCTTTTAAATTGGATTTACCTAATTCTAAGACCTGGAAAGGACCCAGTGATTTTTTGTCTTTATTTCTTTATGCCAATTCTTAAAATTTGAGGCCTCTGTGTAATATTTACACAGAATACAATACTTTTCAGTAGTCATAAACATACAAAAGTATCAGACATTGAAAGTGAGACATTTGACCATCTTATGGAAAAATATTTGCTAATCATCAAGTGCCACCACTTGTACTTGTTACAAATCTGATCACACAGATCGAGACTATGGTGAAGTTCACAATCATAGTTGTTAGTTTTTAATAAAAATGAAAATTAAACTATCTTAATTTGTGGAAATAAGTAGAACAATCTACAGAGCTGGTAAGTCACTGTATATTATATGTTTTTTCTGATTTCATACAGTGCAAACTTACAATAAAGGGATGAAGTAGGTAGCGTACCAGTTTACAAGTACTATAGTTTTACTCTTTAGTGGGATTTAAGATGAGCTTCAGCTATAAAAAACAATTGCTTTTACACTACCAAAATTATGTTTTTTATACAATGTTCACCATAAAGGTATTTTTCAGCTATACTGACAATTATTATAATAAACGTGCTTACTTACCTGAAAAGTAATATCTCTGATGGAATTTAATGACAGGATTATAGATTATAGCTCCGGTTATTTCTCTATCTCAATGATTAATCTTTCATAATTGATTTGATAAATACATTTGAAACGTGACACCACTGCTATAAAAGCAGGAAAGACCAAGAAAACAAAACTGCTAAAGCGCGTATAAGAAGAACAGCTATCGGGAGTCAGGATGTACTGGCAGGGAGTGAGTGTAACTGAAAACTGGGTTTTTTCAGGAAGTGCCATCTCATGCTAAACTAGTACCATCAGATCTCAAGTTACTTAAACTCCTCTGCTTATGCCTTGAGATCTTATCCATGAAAATCACAAAAAGGATTGGTGACAAGGGGCAGTCTGGCAGAGTCCAATGCACACTGTAAACAAGTTAGACCCTGTGCCAAGAATCCAAAAACAGTTCTTACTTTGATTATACAGAGACCGAATAGTAGGGGTGTGACGATACACTCATCTCACGAGACGATACGATACGATATTTTAAGAAAACTAAAATGACAAATTATGACTGGATAACAGACTTTTATTTAACTGAGTTGCACATGCATTTATAACTCTTAACAACATGCATGATGTAAGCATGAACTTTGAAACTTCTTCCACTACAAATTGAAATAAAAATAAAAATGTATAAAAGTTAAAATAAAATAAATAAAATAAAATATTTCTCCTTTTTTCAAGTGCAAACAATATTATATGCAAACCAAAAAGTTATTCTCTGTCAATACAGAGTGCAAATAGTGCAAACAGAGCCTGACCAAGTATGTCACTGACTGACAATTTGCTGCAACTACACAGCCATGTTCTTTTTTAAGAATATTAGCATGTCCACATTCTCTGGCTGGATAACAGACTATTATTTAAATGAGTTGCACATGCATGTATAACTCTTAACAACATTTGTAGTGTAGGCCTAATCAAAGATTTTCTTAGTTTTCACCGTCTCTGGTGTAATGAAAATAAATAAATAAGTGATCAAGCAAAAAAAAAAAAAATCACGATACAGATTTTTGAAGCGACGAGAAATATCGCGGAGTTTAATATCGCGAGATCTCGTGCCACGAGATCTCGTCACACCCCTACCGAATACCAGGCTCAGCCTGGCTGAGCCTGGCTGAGCCTTGGATCCAGATGTCACCTGGCGGTTGCTATAAAAAGCAGGTAAAAACACTTTCATGCAAAGGAGCCATATGTGAATATGATCCAGAAACACCATGGACTTCTCTGGGCATCTCTTTGGAAAGAACTTATTCATTGGGACAGTAACACAGCGTTACATTTGTTAAAGTGTCAAGTACAAGGAGAAATCATTCACACATCACGGTTTCTAGATCAGTGCAGAAAAATGTCTCAAAAATGAATTGCAGGGTAAAAAAAGCTAAACATACAGGACAAAAAAAATTAAACTGCAAGAAACGAGAAAGGCCCTCGCACCTTGGTGTCATTTTGGCCAGTGATGAAACCGAGGGCCCCACTGCATTAAAATTCAAACCCGGGCTCTGAAAGATATAGATATCGCTTCCTCCAAGCAACCTATCGGTGAATATGTTAACTTGAGTCAATACCGACATGAAAATTTGAACATTCCGGATATGTCAGTTGTGAAAAACATGAGCTGTGTAGGACAGTGCACTTCTGAGTAGCAGCACCATCCTGTTTTCATAGTGAAGGATAGACCATCCACTTGAATAGTGTTAATATGTAGCTCAATACTGCTGAGCAAGGTTCAAATTTATGTATTGGAGTGGCTTTCTCCTTTACATAAAAGTGTAAAACATGTGACAACTTTTTTCCAGTTGGCTGGACTATGGTGATGACAAATGTAAAGTAAACTGTTTGGTCTAAAAAAGGGTCAAATTCGAACTAAAAATGCAAAGCTTTGGCGATGAAACGGTATTGGCATGTGGTTGTGTTCACTATGGGTCTTTGATCTTGCACATTCAGTCAGGTGCAGATTACATATTTTATGTGCCAGCTATGTGTACTTCTTTATACTAAACAATGCCATTTTAAAAGTTAGCAGAGAAATGGGGATGAGAATATTGATAAGTACATGTGTTCAATATGGAACTGTTCATGCATCTCAAATTTGATGCAGATTTCATGTTCTTTGTCTCACCTATAACTACTTCCTGTCTCACCGCAAATTAAGGTTTAAATTGTACATCTGTCTTTAATCCAAGTTTGGTACAGATTGGATTTGGTATTCCTTGGGAATAGCATATGCTTTTAGCATTGAAGTGTAAAACTTTAATTCCGTAAAAACAAAACTACAAAGTGTGAAAAAGCTACACTTCCTGGTCTTGATTGGCATGGATAAAGAGATGAAGAAAAGTTGGACTGTAGAGCTGCTTTGGATTTCACAGTTATATACTTTGAGGTCGATCATTTGTATTATACCTGCTTTATTACAATGTTAATACAGGTTTTAATTTGCAATGGTCTCAATGTCCTCTTTGATTGAGAATGGAGTACAAGGGGCACAAACAGTCTGCAAAAATTCAAGCCGTCACCATTCTAACACCCTTTGACAAAGGATGAAGCTTCTGACCACTTTTAATGACAAGGGGTTGATGCTTCTTCTGACCAAGTTTCAGGGCCATATGATAAAATGTGTTGGAGAGGTTCATTAAAATATTTAATGACCAAAATTGCAGCTAAAATTGGAAATTAATTAGAAATGGCCAACTTCCTGCTGGATTTAGAAAATCGCTCTAGGAGGCTTATTTGGAAGTCTTGACAGATTAAACGTGTGTACCTAATATCATCCAGATCAGTGACCTGAATTGACCTTGGTGTGCAGGGCTGACTTTGAAGTTGTTCAGGGGTCACGAGGGAGGTGTTTTGCTACATCCTCAGAATATTGTCATATTTTCGTGTTCAGTATGTGTCGGTCATAAAATTGTCAAAGTCTGGTTAGGAGCTGATAGGGACTTCCTGTTTTAATGGCAAAACCTCAAAATTTGCCATGGATTTATTTGGCGAAAATTCTTAATTTCAATAAAGTACCATCCTGAAAGGCTTAACACTTTTTTGACACACTTTTAAGTATGAGAGGAAAATCATTGAGAAGTTGTAAGTCATGAACTAAAAACTATCCCTTTATGTTGTCAATGGACGGGATTATGGTGTTGGCAGGTTATATGCTTACAGTTCTGTTTGGGGCTTGACAGAGATTACACTGGAAATATGAAATAAGTAACAAGTCAAAGAGTAAAACATGTGACTTCCTGTTGCCACTGGGTGGTGTTCTGGGGGCAACAACATATTGACGAGTATTACTGTTCAAGAGCTGAGTGTGAACATGTGTATGACATTTGGTGCAGATTGGATGTAAAATGTGGAAGATATATTAACTTTGACATCTTTCATGTCAAAACATCGAAGTTTTGACATAGTTCGAAATGCCACCACACCCCCGCCCATTGATGAGAATTTAAAATTGCACACACATGTTTAGACTACATGATCTAATTTTCAATTCAATTCAATTCATTTTTATTTATATAGCGCCAAATACAACAAATGTCATCTCAAGGCACTTAGATAGTAAGTCCAATTCAAGCCAATTGGAATTCAATTAATTAATAATAATCATAATTCATAAAATAATCCAATTCGTTCATATGGAGCCAATTCAAAAACAATTTCCTAGCTAAGAAAACCAACAGATTGCACTGAAAACCTTTTGTTTTTCGGTCCAATCTCCCGGCCTGAGCGTGCCTGAGGCGACTGTGGAGAGAAACGACTCCCTTTTAACAGGAAGAAACCTCTGGCAGAACCAGACTCAGGAAGGGTGGCCATCCGCCTCGACCAGCTGGGGTTTGAGAAGACAGAAAGGGGGGGAGGGCCGCAGCGGCGGCAGCACTGTAACACCATTCAAAGGATATCTGTTGGAACAGGGAAACACGAGTTAATGACCACAATAATATCACATATACATAAAGAGAGTAAAGTGAGGAAAGGTGTGACAGATGAGGCCCCCCAGCAGTCTAGGCCTATAGCAGCTTAACTATGGGATGTTTCAGGATTACCTGAGCCATCCATATTCAAGGTAAACACAAGAAACTTGTGCTAACGAAAAAATAAATAATAAAATAAAGGACCAGACTCAGTGAGTAATTCCCTATACTCCCTATATAGATCTGCTCCTCACACCACAACAACCATCTTTTTACAGCCACAAGCTACCTCAGCCTCTCACCAACTGCACACCAGTCACAGCGGGGTGGGGATGCAAACCCTGGTTCGGGTAGGGGGAGAAATAAAAGAGGTAAGATAAGCAGGAATGGGATTCAAACCCTGGTTCGGGTAGGGGGTAATGAAAGTATAGAGGGTGCCAGAGGTGGAGGCAGAACAAGACACACTAGCAGATACACTATCAGATTCAACAGACCTAACCATAAGCTTTATAAAAAAGGAAAGTTTTAAGCCTGGTCTTAAAAGTGGAAAGGGTGTCTGCTTCCCGGACATTTACTGGCAGCTTATTCCACAATAGAGGGGCCTGATAACTGAAGGCTCTGCCTCCCATTCTACTTTTAGAAACTCTGGGAACCTCAAGTAAACCTGCAGTTTGGGAACGAAGTGCTCTGTTAGGAAAATATCTTACATTGAGATCTTTAAGATATGATGGAGCTCGGTCATTAAGAGCTTTATATGTAAGGAGAAGAATCTTAAATTCTATTCTGAATTTAACAGGGAGCCAATGAAGAGAAGCTAAAACTGGAGAAATATGATCTCTCCTGTTAGTTCTCATCAAAACTCTGGCTGCAGCATTTTGGATCAGCTGAAGGCTTTTCAGAGAATATGTGGGACAGCCCAATAATAAAGAATTACAGTAGTCCAATCTTGAAGTAAAAAAATGCATGAATTAGTTTTTCTGCATCACTCTGAGACAAGATGTTCCTGATTTTAACAATATTACGAAGGTGAAAGAAGGCAGTCCTAGAAACCTGTTTTATATGCGAGTCAAATGATAAGTTCTGGTCAAAAATAACTCCAAGGTTCCTCACTGTAGAACTAGAAGCCAAGGAAATACCATCTAGAGTAACTATATAGCTAGAAAATTTCTCCCTGAAACGCTCAGGTCCAAAGATAACGACTTCAGTTTTGTCTGAATTTAGAAGCAGACAGTTCTGAGTCATCCAGGTCTTTATGTCTTTAAGACATGCTTGTAGTCTGACCAACCTATTGGGTTCATCTGGTTTTATAGATAAGTACAGCTGAGTATCATCAGCATAGCAATGGAAATGTATGCCATGCTGTCTAATAATGTTACCTAATGGAAGCATGTATAAAGTGAAAAGAATCGGTCCAAGCACAGAACCCTGGGGAACTCCATGACTTACTCTGGTGTGTGAGGAAGATTCTTCATTTACAAGAACAAACTGAAATCTATCAGATAAATATGACTTAAACCAGCCTAATGCAGTTGCTTTAATCCCAATAACATGTTCAAGTCTGTGTAATAAGATACTGTGATCGACCGTATCAAATGCAGCACTGAGATCCAACAGGACAAGCACAGACACAAGTCCGCTATCAGAGGCTAAGAGGAGATCATTGGTAACTTTCAGCAGTGCAGTTTCTGTGCTATGATGCACTCTGAATCCTGACTGAAACTCTTCAAACAGATTATTTTTGTGTAAATGATCACAAAGCTGAGCTGCAACTATTTTTTCAAGAACTTTAGACATAAAAGGGAGATATAGGTCTATAATGAGCCAACACTTCTGAATCAAGAGTAGGTTTTTTAAGTAAAGGTTTAATTACAGCAACCTTAAAAGTCTGAGGTACATATCCTGTCAACAAAGACAGATTGATCAAATCCAATATGGAAGTGTCAATTAATGGGAAAACCTCCTTGAACACAAGTTGATGGTTTAGAAGAGACTATTGCTGTTGTTAGTTCAGAGAGATCAACTGGGCAGAAGCCGTCTTAATACAAATCAGGTTCTAAAGATACTTCTAAAGCTGCTGTACTTGATGATACATCACTGATAATAGTGGGAAGGACTCCATCAATCTTCTCTCTGATAGAAACAATTTTATTAATAAAGAAGCTCATGAAATCATCACTGCTGAGAGTTAAAGGAATAACTGGCTCAGCAGAGCTCGGACTCTTAGTCAGACTGGCTACAGTGCTGAAAAGAAACCTGGGATTATTCTTATTCTCTTCTATCAATGATGAATAATAAGCAGTTCTAGCTTTACGAAGGGCTTTCTTATACGTTATTAAACTATCTTTCCAGACTAACTGAGACTCTTCTAAATTATAGGAACGCCACTGTCTCTCCAGCTTTCTTGCAGTCTGCTTTAAAGCACGCAGCTGTGAATTATACCAAGGAGCCAACCTCTTCTGATTGATTACCTTCCATTTTCAGGCATCTATTATTGAATCCCCAGAAGGAGGAGTTCAAATTTAACGTGCAAGACGCCAAAATGGCGTCTTTGAATAAAATGGCCAGATTTATGATTTTTTTTTTATAAGATTACCAAGTTTGATGAAATCCAGGGGCTACAGGTATGGGGCTACCACAAAATGTGGTGCAATGTGTGGAATCAATTTCCACCAATTTTCTCTCGCATTCTATAAAACAATGAAAGACTGTCTCAACCTTCCAACAAAAGACTAACATATTACAGTGGAAACCGCTTATAGTGATCACGTTGGTCCAGAGCCAATTTGAACACTATAAGCGGTTGATTACTAAAACCGAATTTGTATTACAGTACAGGTATTTCACTTATTTTTTTATGCAGAATATCATCTAAATGCCATTTGTATTGTTTTTCAATGAGAAAAATTAAATGAAACGGATAGCTTCAGCATTTACTGAATTTTATTATCATGCAAGTTTAATTACAGTACTGCGCAGTGCGCAGATCTACTGTAGGCTAACTCAAATACAGTACGTAATTCTCTGCTGTGCCGCCGGTGCATTTTCTTTCTTACAAGTCAGAAAAAAAAGTTTGAATTCAATCCGCCTTTCAGCACCCCTGCTCGGATCTATGCTCCTCCGTGCCGGTGTTCTGTCGATTTGTGCTACTTGGCGTGAAAACGAAACTTAGAAAATCGGCTCGGCGCATGCGCAAAACCACAAAGTAGCAATTCTCGACAAGTAGGAGAAATTGAATGAACACCGGCCTCCCATCTTACAAGAACCAGCCTGGAGCTTCCAGCGGTCACACGCGCATTCAATCCGCTCTCCAGCACCCATCCTCGGACACATGCTCCTCCGTGACTTCCTTTTTTCCAGCCATGATTCGCGCGCTTGCTGCCCGGTGTCAACTCGTTACGTTAGCTAGCGAGGCAGAAGCAGACGTCCAGAAAGGAATCAAGGGAGTAAAAAATAAAATAGCTACACATAGTTTTAAAATTATTTTTGCACATGTATACATTCATAAAATGGCCAAAAATGAACATTATAAGTGGATTTCTTGATCACTATAAACGAATTATTTAAACAGCATTTGTATAGAAATGATTCCGTCCCAAGGCTTTTGATCTATATAAGCGGTTGATTACTATATCCGTGACCACTATAAGCGGTTTCCACTGTACTAGCCAGGGTGGGATGCGAGAAGTGAAAGAATTAACGACTATAGCCCCATGTACAATCCTCCACTGCAAGTCACCTGCCCTTTTCTGCAGAAGACTCTTATAAAAAAAAAACCCTTAGCACTGGTTTCAGACTTCCTGCTACTCCTCCACGCTGTGTTCAACCTATCACTGAGCTCTTTTTGTTCACAGCTTTGACACAACACTGATAAATCACATCCCCTTTCACAGTGCGCAAGTCTAAGCGTGAATGATCACGGTCATTCAGGAACAGACCAGCCTCTCCATCCAGTTTTATGGTGAAAGAAAGTTCAGGAAACAGGTCACTCATCGGGAGTTGCCCACCTGTTACAATAGTCCTGCAGCATGGCGTGCTCATTATTGGTTAGTTTCTTCCTCCACAGGGCCAGAGCCCTGTCTGTGATGCAAGCCGACCCTTGTACTAAAGCTGAGGCTACCATTGCAGTGCCGCTCAGGTTGGGTCCTCCTAAGTCTACGAACTGTCTTAGCGACTCCGAATGTCCAGCAAGGCTCCATGAACCAAAGGCTCCTCCAGCAGCCAATAAAGAGACATTGTGGGCTCGAGTCTCATCCATGTAAACAGAGTCCAATCTCTTGAATAAACTGATAAAAAAAGGAGGGGAGAATCGGCAGGTTAAAACATTCAGTGATCATTAAAACAAAGCAGAGTCTAAACCTAGTCCATGATTCCTTTTAAAGATACTGCAGACCACATCAGACCAGTGAGGAACCTCGAAATGAACTGGAGTCTAAAATTGGTCACTCTGCTAGCTAGGTAAACCAGTCCTTATTCCCCCTTTTCCTCATGCAGAAACAGCATACTCTGTGGGATCCAAATGCCGACTATCCCAGAAAATGTCCACATTATGGTCTGCAACTGTTTCACCAGGTCCACGGGGGGCACACAGGCCAACTTGTGCTTTGTCTACCCTTTACCTTTTTTCAACTCCTCCAAAGTTTTATTCACAATAGTTTTATTCGGACAGAGCAGTTCTAATAACTGCCCTTCCCCAGGGGAACTGTTTCAGTTTGCATTCGCACATGAGTCGGGACCTTGATAGGGATTGATGCGGCACAGCCGTCTGCGACAGTGATGTATTACTTTAGCGCCACACTCAACAACAAAACAAAACAAAAGGAGAAGAAGAGAGGAGAAGAAGAAGGAGAGAAGAAAAAACACCACCAAAAAGATAATATGGAGAGCCAGGAGGCCACTGTGTTCATGGTCTGCATGACGGTAATATTATTCATGGACGATCACATCGGGCGTCTAACATGGAGGATGGAAGAGCACACAGAGAGAGTCAGGAGACGAAGAATCGAGCGCAGGCCATACTTCTTCGTTTCATGAAGGAAGGAGAGCAGAGTGCCGCAGACAAAGGAGACCACGTGTAAGTTTAACTTCTTAAACACGCGCCGGTTGTGTCCGTGTCGTATGAGGAAACATTTCAGCCGTGACAACATGACAAGGGGCGGAGCTACCGACCACCAAACACCTACATCAGATGTGTTCCTATAGAACCCAGAAAAGTAGCCTGGGTGCCAGCCGAACTTAGCCCCGCCCATAAAAGATTTGGTCAGGAAGTTCGGTCTGGCTCTGCTCAGTTGGGAAATCATTATGCCCGACCAAGAATTGGTCGGACCAATCAGATTGCCAGGGCGGGCTTTATACGATGATGGACAGATGATCAACAGGGACATTATCGACTACGTCACTAAAGAGCTGAACACGGCTGCCGCTGGAGAGCTAGGGTGTAGATTCTGCCATCGAGTCTGTTCTACAGGATCTCGACATTGCATTCATTTTGAAAGACGAACAGAGGAACGTGATACAGGCTTTTATCGATAGAAAAGATGTTTTTGCCGTCCTTCCTACAACAAGTGTGTGTTGCTTAATCTACGTCACATACTACGTTGCTCTGATTGGTTGTAGGTCTGTCCAATTGAGCGAAGAGGCATTTTTTCTCCTGGTTCGGTTGAAACACGCCCCATACCCAAATCTCTATTGAGCGGTATCAGACTCACATTCTGACTAGAATCATGAGTATGACGTAGTCAGGCTACCAGAAAAGACCCAGCCTCGGAAAAGGAGCTATAATGGTTATAGGAACTGAGGCCCGTGGTCCCGAGTTCCTGTATGTCCGAATGCGGGAAAAAACGTCCCCCCTCTTTCCCACCTCAAATCATCAAGTAAAGTTGGAAGGTTTGTTTAAACCAAGTGTCAAAGCTTACCTCTGACCAGTTAACCATAGCAGATTATACAACATTGGCAGCGTTAAGTGTGGCGACTGCAATGGGATAAAAACTGTTCTTTAGTCTAGTATGTGTTTGTTTTAATAATTCTGTACCGTCTCCCTGATGGGGGCAGTTCAAAGAGTGTGTATCCAGGGTGAGAAATATCCTTTATCCTTTATGATGTTTTTTGCCTTCTTGAGGCACCGGGAACTGTGCAAATCCTGCAGTGTGGGGAGGGGGCAGCCGGCGACCTTCTGTGCGGTTTTAATGACCCCTGAAGCGCTGTCCTCTGGGCCACTGTGCAGGTGCTGTACCACACGTATACAGTATGTCAGGATGCTCTCAATGGAGCACCGATAAAAGGACACCAGCAGTCTCTGGGAGATGTTCTTTTTCCTCAGAACTTGAAGTGTAGTCTCTGCTGCTAGAAGCTCCGAGGTGTTCACGCCCCAGGTCAGGTCCTCCTCAAGATGGACCTCCCCCAGGAAGTGGAAGTCCACCACCCTTTCCACACCATCCCGTTGATGTATAGTGAAAGGATGTCCGTTTTCTTTCTCCTGAAATCGATGATGACAACCTTTGTTTTGGAGGTGTTGAGAAGCAGATTGTTCTCCCTGCACCACCCTCCCTGTAGGCGGTCTCATCCCCCCCAGAGATGAGCCCTACCACCATAGTGTAATCCAGTGTTTCCCAACCCTGGTCCTCAAGGCACACTGCCCTGCATGTTTTCCATGTTTCCCTGCTCCAGCACACCTGATTCAAATGAATGGGTTGTCCTCAGCCTTCTGGAGAGCTTTAAGACCTGACCCAATTATTTGAATCAGGTGTGCTGGAACAGGGAAACATGGAAAACATGCAGGGCAGTGTGTCTTGAGGACCAGGGTTGGGAAACACTGGTGTAATCAGCGTATTTGATGATGGTGTTGCTGTGGTGGCTGGAGGTGCAGTCGTGGGTGTACAGGGTGTAGAGTAAAGAGCTCAGCAAACAGCCCAGTGGGGAGCCAAAGCTGAGGCTCAGGGCCATTGATATGTGTGGGCCCATTCTCACCCTCTGACTGCGACCAGACAGGAAGCTCCTGATCCATGTACAAGTGGGATGTGGAAGACCCAAGTTCATCAGTCTGCCCACCAGTTTATAGAGGAGGATGATATTAAATGCAGAGCTGAAGTCTACAAAGAGCAGCCACACGTAGGTCCCTTGTTCTCAAGGGTTGGACAATGCAGTGTGGAGGGCTGTGGCTACTTCATCTTCTGTGGATTTGTTCACCTTGTATGCAAACTGGTGTGGGTCAAATGTTGATGGGAAGAGTGAGGTGATATGACCCCATACCCTGTTTTTTAAAGCACTTCATTACCACTGGGGTGAGTGCAACTGGTTGGTAGTCATTGAGGCTGGTGATTTTGGGTTTCCTGGGCAGAGGGACTATGATGGAAGACTTCAGGCAGGGTGGGACAGTAGACTGGGAGAGTGACTGGTTGAAAATCCTGGTGAAGACCAGTTGGTCCGCAGTTGGTCCTTCAGCACACATCCGGAGCCATCAGGTCCATCAGTCTTCCTCGGGTTTTTAGCCCGCAGTGTGCGCCTCACCTTACGCTCCTCCACAGTGAAGGTGAGGCTGCCATGGGCCGCAGGGTGAATTGTGGTTTGCGTCTGGTTGCTCTACCTCGAAGTGGGCAAAGAAGAGGTTCAGCTCCTCTGCCAGCGAGGCGTCCCCTTCAGCAGCCCCAAGGTTGATTCTGTAGTTGGTGAGGTGCTGGACTCCCTGCCACACCTGCCTGCTGTTATTTTTATCCAGGTGGTCTTCAATCATCCTCCTTTAGTCCGACTTGGCCTCTCTGATGCCTCTCCTCAGGTTAGTTTGGGCCGCGCAGTACAGATCCCTGTCACCGGCCTTGAGGGCAATGTTCCTCTCCTTCGGCAGCCACTGGACCTTCCGGTTCATCCAGGGCTTCTGCTTGGGGTAGATCCGGATGTGCTCGTCCATAGTGACAATGTCTATGCAGTTCTTAATGTAACCCAGAACACTATCTGTGAACAACTCCAGGTCTGGATGTTCAAAGACGTCCCAGTTGGTCCTGTCGAAACAGTCCTGTAGGCTTTGAAAAACTCGACAGTCAGACCATTGGTGCCAGGAGCTCGCTGTCCCTGCATACTCTACAAAGCAGAGCGCAGCTCCACCATCTGCAGTGGCCGGTCTAGCTGTGAATTGGTGTCCGTGGAACCTGAGGCGGTTCACCACAGAACCCCTTGAACAGAGCATCATTCTCTCATACTCACTGGTGTAGAGAGATGAGTAGAAGTCCACAGCTCGCCTTCGTATCTAGCCAGGCTCAGCGAGTTCCTGCCCTGTGTCAGAAAGCAGAGAGTGGATCACCTTCCTCTGTCCGTGCTTCTTCTCTTTGCCGAAGAAGAAGCTAGAGGGAGCATCCATCTCGGTGATGTTCTGAACCCGGGACCGGACCAGTGCACCCTGTACTTTGATATCTAGCAGGTTGGCTAGGGCCGTTTTTGTGGAGTTGAGGATTTTAATATATCCTTGACTTCCTGTGGAATCACAGAGTGTCTGTAATCCACAATTTATGTCTCCAGGTCTTTAATAGCTCTACATGTGTCTCTTGTGACATTGAGAGTATACCGCTATACACAAGAGCTTGATCTCGGCTTTGTCATGATCCCACCACTCATGTTTAGTCCGTCACTCATGTGTATCAGGTTTGTCCTTGTTCTTGTTCATAGTTCATGTTTTTCAGGTTCAGGTTTTTGTCAGGTTTTGTTTTTGCGATTTTTTTTTTTTTTTTAATACCAGCTCAGCCGCACTTTTTTTGATAGTTCATTGGAATAAAACAAGTTGGGTTTTTTTTGGGATATCTGCATCCGGGTCCTCTCTCACCACCACCATGCCACACACCTTGTTGACAACTTCAGTGCGATCACCATCCTGGGACTGTCTCTCCTCCAGCTTACGCTCAGCTACTGCTCTGTCCGACCCACAGATCTCTACAGCTCCGTCCCGCCCCGCAGAGAAGCCGCCAGTCGCCATACTGGCATCTGAGTGGCCTCCCGACCCGACAAAGGCTGGGCAGCAAAAACCCACAAAAACAACTGTAAACTAAAACAACCACAACTGTTAATACATGAAAGAATAAAGGACAGAAAAGGAAAAAAAGGAAAGAAAAATATTCCATGAACTCAGCTCTCCGTCTCGCACTCCTTTCACAGGAAGAATGATAATAATAAGTAAAGCTGCAATCAGCAATGAATGGCACTCGCAGCCTTCCGGAGGGCCCTGGCAGCCGCAACAATGAGGCTTTTGGTCTCCGAATCATCAGGTATTATACTCAAAGTAAGTTTGTAGAAGTAGTCATGAGATTGAGTTTTGATTACGAGTGGCTATTGATGAGCAAACATGTTCAAGCTGGGACCATTGTCAATCATGCAAAAGTCCTTGTTGTAAAACAATGTACTTCAGAGTTAAAGGAACTTTCTCTTTAATGGTGAATTCCTTGTACAAGTGGGTGGAGCTATGGCGGTATGAGAATATTCAGTTTAATATCTGTTACAAGTGAGACGGTCATGAAACATGTCAACTTTGGTGAAGAACAGAAGTTGTATGTGCCAGTTACAAGAACTTCCTGTTAAATGGCGAGACATCAAAACTTGCCATAGAAATGTAAGGTGAACAAAGATTATAGAAGTACATTGGTTTCTTTAAAATCATATGCGTTTTCAGCCAACTTTAAGTGAATGTGATAAATTTAGTGAAGATGTAAGTAAAATAATAAAAAAGATCACGTCTTGTTCACAGTGGGCAGGACTATGACATTGAAAGGTTTTAGTCATAGAGATCTGTTCATGGCACAACAGTGATGAAACCCTGTCATTTTCGTGATTTTGGAATTGCATGAGTATGTTATAATCACTTTTGTGGTTATGACGTGTTATCTAATTTTGCCACACTGCCACGGACACGCCCTGTTGAAAAATTTTCAACATAAAGCACCATCAGTGTTTTATGTGTTGTCTGAACATCAAATTCAGCATGGATATTTTTTGTGAAAATGCACAATTTTAGTGAAAGGTTATGCTTATTCTGACAAATGTTTTAGCAAGCTTTTTTTTTTAGCAATTTTCAGATCTGAGTGATTAAAGCTCTAGGAGAAGTTTGTCAAAATATAACGTGTGAAACTCAAAAATCCCCCAAAATGGTGTCTTTAAACCAAAATGGCCGACTTCCTGTTGGGTTTAGGATATACCTTCAAGAGGCTTTTTTTTGTCTATCCTGGCATGTTCTGTGTATATACCAGTTTTCATGCATATGAGTGAATGGAGCCAGAGGGGCTGCAGTTTGGGGGTCACTGTGAAGCCATTTTGCCAATTTTCACCACTTTGGAATTTCTGCAAAATTTTACGCATTTTAGGGGATAAGCTCTCCACCAAATAAGCGATTAATTTGGCATAAGCATACTAAACATTTGCAATTCAATGGGCCTTCACACCACCTTCATTGCTTGGGCATAAAAACAATAAACACTGCAGATACAATAGGCCTTTGCACCACCTTCAGTGCTCAGGCCAAATGATTAAAGCTGCAGCAACTTCTTGTCATTATAGTACGACTTTTCCTAGATTTATAGAATATATTGAACCCTATATTACACTTTATAAATAATTCATAATAGAATATACTGAATGACATGTTTTTCTGTGTTTTCTATACAAATCGAAGAATATGCTCCATTCCACAAAAAGTTCTTTAGTCAACTTTGAGGTCAGAATAGCTTTGTTTGTGGTTACATAAGCTTTTTTTTAATTATTAAATTGCATGTGATAGTTGGCTGGCAAGAAGCATTAGAATTGAAACACACCTGAAACTGACACTTGCACTCCCAACAAGCCTGTTTTCATATTTGCCAAGTCTAGCTCTGTCTCTTGAAGGCACACTAACACACACACTAGCACACACACCTGCTCAGATGGATCAGGTTCAGGTTTTCAGAAGGTTGACATGTCGACTCATTCTTTCTCTTCCCTAAAATGTACCCTTCATCTCCTTTCTTACTTTCCTCTCCTTTGAAAAACCTTCAGCCCATACAAGCATGACATTCAACACACTGAGACACACACACTCTTTCTATCTTTCCAGTTGGTGTAAGATGTCACCCGAGTTGCTGTAATTACGCTCAAGGTGCCGATAGCCTTTCTCTCACCTCTTTTCTCAGCAAGGTTTGTGTGTGTTGTGAGGTGGGCGGAGCAGGAAGATAATCTGGTTGGTGTCGTTTTGCTTTGAACAACTTCTTTTGTTGGTCCTCAGTCAACTGAAGTTTTTTTGTTGTTGTTATTTGATGACCCAAGAGACAAAGCAAATGTAGTTAAAAATGTGTGTACATACAACCTGTGCAAAGGAGTTTTGCATTTTCGATTAAGAAATTCTTTATCACAAAGGTCCAAAAAGGGAAATGTCTGATGAAGCTAAAATTTACCATTTTGGACTTTTTGATTTTGTTTTGTGTGCTTTGATCTTATACTTAGGCTTTTATCAAACACAGTCTTTGGATCTTTGGAGAGGACATAGGGTATTTTAGTCATGACAAATGTAACCCCTTTGCCTGATGAAGCTACTGGTATAATTTTTTAGGTTTCAGTTTCACAATTTGGACCGGTTATCAGAAGACTAAGATACCGCTCATGGAGCCCAGGGGTAAACATCAACACTACTCACACAAGATTTAGCTTTCGAAAAAATTGTATTGTCAAACAACAGAACAATATGACAACAATTATAATGCTCAATATAAAAAATAACAAACTGCGCGCTTAAATAAAAGAAAATAAAAAATAGGAAAAATGTCCTTTGTTGTGTATGGTCTGTATGTGTTTTTCTTTCTTTAGTATGAGCTCAATGTTTTTATTTCGTTGGGGCCCTTTGATCTTTCTGTGTCTCACTTGTCCTACCCCACCGCAGATTTGGGAGGTAAGTTCAGTGGTCCTTGATCCTTCTGTTCTGGCTCGCCATCTGATTCCCTGGATCAGTCTCACCAGTGGATATCTGGAAGCCGCCTGGTGGCTATCCAGTGCTGGTGTCTATCCAGTGCTGGTGTCTATCCAGTGCTGGTGTCTCCTCTCGTGCGTAGACTTCTGGTTCAATTGTAATTTAATCTCATCCAGTCAAAAAAAAACCTGACCACCGAGCAGGAAACTTCAACCGAGCACTCAGTGGAGTCAGCTCGCGGTGAATTCCGACGTTTTCACTCGGTTTTTCACACTTCTGGTATCTTTCAGTCAGCGTGAGCGTCCCTCACGCAGCTGGATGGTGTAACTTCTCCTCCCGCTCCAACTATCTCCCCAGTGCTGTGCGCAACTGCGCCGAAACTGCGCCCTGACGTCATGACGCACGTCTCCCTCTGTGCGCTGCAGTTAACCCTGTAAATGCCAGCTCTCTTTCACACATTCATAAACTTAAAAACGGACTTTTACTCTTTTTTTCTTTCGGCTTTTTGACAGCTTATGAAGCCTGGGCTACACTCTCCCCCCCTGAGCTCATGTACGTCCCTGGACATGGCAAAGGCTGTGTAGTTACTACGTGGGAAGTTAAGGAAGAGGAGCCTACAGAATTTTCACTCAAAGCAGTGTCAACAACTGTGGATAAGCCACGAAGAAATTACTGCATCATAGCTACCCATGGACTACCTAACTCTGTGTATGTGAGTCAGTTAGGTTGGTCTCTTGTCCGAGTTGAGCGTCTGACAGAATTAACCTGTTCATGCTCATGTGTTTCAGATGTACATATACCTACTGTCTGGGTGTCACAAGTGTCATCTGGAACGTCTGGAGATTTATCACACTGTGTGTCAGTAAAGTCATTTTCAGTCGAACCCATTGGTTCAGCCGTTGCGGCTATGTCAGTGGTCGAATGTTCAATGTCACTGGAATGACTATCAGGCTGATCAAGTACCAGGGGGACGTCTGTAGTACAGTCAAGCCTAAAAGGTTGTGTGTCAACTTCAGGTAAGTAATCAACACGCTGAACACTTGGAGAACTCTCAACAAGATGATCAAGTGGAAATATCTGACGCTGTGTGTCTTGCTCAGGGGATATCCCTGGATCAAACTGAGCTGTGTTCTGAGAAGTTGGGACCTGAACACTTGAAGGATCCCTGAACCAGTAGATTGGGATGATCTCATCTTCCTCCTCGTCTGAGGGGATTGTTTCATCTGGGGAAGGATTTGCACGAGTCGACGGCCTACGCTTCCCGGACTGTGAGACAGGATGGACGTTCTCTGTTGGTAAGTATCCACACGGAAGTAGTTAGTCCCTATGTAACGTTCTTAAAGGACCCTCACGGTTCTCGGGCTTGACCGTGTACACAGGAAGTGTTCCAGCTCTACTTACCACAACGTGGACAGTTGCTTCCCATTTATCAGAAATTTTGTGTTTTCCGCGTAAGCGGACATTTCTGACACTAGAACTCGGTCTCCAACATCCAAATCCGAAGCTGTTACACGTTTGTCATATCTTGTTTTGTTTCTGCTTGCTGTTTTAGCAGCATTTGTTGTTGCCATTTTGTAGCTTTCCTGAAGACGAGACTTAAGAGTCTGAATATACTGAGAATGTGACGTGTGCTGACCACCCTGCTCAGGCAAACCGAAAGCTAGATCGACTGGTAAGCGAGGCTGGCGGCCAAACATGAGTTCGTATGGCGTGAACCCCGTCACCTCGTTCCTCGTACAGTTGTACGCATGGACTAAAGGTTTTACAAACTCACGCCACCGAGACTTCTCTTGATTCTCCAAGGTACCCAGCATGTTCAGTAAGGTTCAATTCAATTCATTTTTATTTATATAGCGCCAAATACAACAAATATCATCTCAAGGCACTTAGATAGTCCAATTCAAGCAAATTGGAATTCAATTAATTAATAATAATCATATTTCTTAAAATATCCAATTCGTTCATATAGAGCCAATTCAAAAACAATTTCCTAGCTAAGAAAACCAACAGATTGCACTGAAAACTTTTTGTTTTTCGGTCCAATCTCCTGAGCGTGCCTGAGGCGACTGTGGAGAGAAACGACTCCCTTTTAACAGGAAGAAACCTCTGGCAGAACCAGACTCAGGAAGGGTGGCCATCCGCCTCGACCAGCTGGGGTTTGAGAAGACAGAAAGGGTGGGGGGGGGGGGGGGGGCTGCCGCGGCGGCGGCACTGTAACACCATTCAAAGGATATCTGTTGGAACAGGGAAACACGAGTTAATGACCATAATAATATCACATATACATAAAGAGAGTGAAGTGAGGAAAGGTGTGTCAGATGAGGCCCCCCAGCAGTCTAGGCCTATAGCAGCTTAACTATGGGATGTTTCAGGATCACCTGAGCCATCCCTAACTATAAGCTTTATCAAAAAGGAAAGTTTTAAGCCTGGTCTTAAAAGTGGAAAGGGTGTCTGCTTCCCGGACATTTACTGGCAGCTTATTCCACAATAGAGGGGCCTGATAACTGAAGGCTCTGCCTCCCATTCTACTTTTAGAAACTCTGGGAACCTCAAGTAAACCTGCAGTTTGGGAACGAAGTGCTCTGTTAGGAAAATATCTTACAATGAGATCTTTAAGATATGATGGAACTCGGTCATTAAGAGCTTTATATGTAAGGAGAAGAATCTTAAATTCTATTCTGAATTTAACAGGGAGCCAATGAAGAGAAGCTAAAACTGGAGAAATATGATCTCTCCTGTTAGTTCTCGTCAAAACTCTGGCTGCAGCATTTTGGATCAACTGAAGGCTTTTCAGAGAATATGTGGGACAGCCCAATAATAAAGAATTACAGTAGTCCAATCTTGAAGTAACAAATGCATGAATTAGTTTTTCTGCATCACTCTGAGACAAGATGTTCCTGATTTTAACAATATTACGAAGGTGAAAGAAGGCAGTCCTAGAAACCTGTTTTATATGCGAGTCAAATGATAAGTTCTGGTCAAAAATAACTCCAAGGTTCCTCACTGTAGAACTAGAAGCCAAGGAAATACCATCTATAGTAACTATATAGCTAGACAATTTCTCCCTGAAACGCTCAGGTCCAAAGATAACGACTTCAGTTTTGTCTGAATTTAGAAGCAGACAGTTCTGAGTCATCCAGGTCTTTATGTCTTTAAGACATGCTTGTAGTCTGACCAACCTATTGGGTTCATCTGGTTTTATAGATAAGTACAGCTGAGTATCATCAGCATAGCAATGGAAATTTATGCCATGCTGTCTAATAATGTTACCTAATGGAAGCATGTATAAAGTAAAAAGAATCGGTCCAAGCACAGAACCCTGGGGAACTCCATGACTTATTCTGGTGTGTGAGGAAGATTCTTCATTTACAAGAACAAACTGGAATCTATCAGATAAATATGACTTAAACCAGCCTAATGCAGTTGCTTTAATCCCAATAACATGTTCAAGTCTGTGTAATAAGATACTGTGATCTACCGTATCAAATGCAGCACTGAGATCCAACAGGACAAGCACAGACACAAGTCCGCTATCAGAGGCTAAGAGGAGATCATTGGTAACTTTCAGCAGTGCAGTTTCTGTGCTATGATGCACTCTGAATCCTGACTGAAACTCTTCAAACAGATTATTTCTGTGTAAATGATCACAAAGCTGAGCTGCAACTATTTTTTCAAGAACTTTAGACATAAAAGGGAGATTGGATATAGGTCTATAATGAGCCAACACTTCTGAATCAAGAGTAGGTTTTTTAAGTAAAGGTTTAATTACAGCAACCTTAAAAGTCTGAGGTACATATCCTGTCAACAAAGACAGATTGATCAAATCCAATATGGAAGTGTCAATTAATGGGAAAACCTCGTTGAACAGTCTGGTTGGGATTTGGTCTAAAACACAAGTTGATGGTTTAGAAGAGACTATTGCTGTTGTTAGTTCAGAGAGATCAACTGGACAGAAGCCGTCTAAATACAAATCAGGTTCTAAAGATACTTCTAAAGCTGCTGTACTTGATGATACATCACTGATAATAGTGGGAAGGACTCCATCAATCTTCTCTCTGATAGAAACAATTTTATTAATAAAGAAGCTCATGAAATCATCACTGCTGAGAGTTAAAGGAATAACTGGCTCAGCAGAGCTCGGACTCTTAGTCAGACTGGCTACAGTGCTGAAAAGAAACCTGGGATTATTCTTATTCTCTTCTATCAATGATGAATAATAAGCAGTTCTAGCTTTACGAAGGGCTTTCTTATACATTGTTAAACTATCTTTCCAGACTAACTGAGACTCTTCTAAATTAGAGGAACGCCACTGTCTCTCCAGCTTTCTTGCAGTCTGCTTTAAAGCACGCAGCTGTGAATTATACCAAGGAGCCAAACTCTTCTGACTGATTACCTTCCTTTTCAGAGGGGCAACATTGTCCAGTGCTGTACGCATTGAAACTGTAGTGCTGTCAACAAGAGAGTCAAGTGCTGCTGGAGTAAAGTTTAGGTAGTCGTCCTCTGTCATATCTGCACATGGCAGTGAAGAAAAGGATGATGGAATTAATTCTTTAAATCTGGTTACAGCATCCTCTGATAGACACCTTCTATGCGTAAATTTCTTCTCAGAAACTGTACAGTCAAGTAATGTAAACTCAAAGGTTATCAGAAAATGGTCAGACAGGGTTATGAGGGAACACTGTTAACTGTTCACTCTCAATGCCATAAGTCAGCACAAGATCAAGGGTGTGATTAAGGCAGTGAGTCTGAGAAAATCCAATAGAGTCCAATATAGAATTAAAGGTGCGATTGAAACGCTCAACAGGGTTACCACGAGGGTGGTACGGAGTTGTCCTCACCTTATGTATATTGGCTACCTGGCAAAGTTTTTTAATCATGTGAGACTCAAAATCAAGCCCCTGATCACTATGGAGTCTCTCTGGGAACCCATAATGTACAATGAAATTGTCCCACAGACACTTCGTCACAGTTCGGGCCTTTTGGTTGGGCGTTGGTATGGCAACGGCGAACTTCGTAAAGTGATCTGTGATGACAGGGATGTCCTTCGTTCCACTGCTGTCGGGTTCCAAAGAAAGGAAATCCATGCAAAGTAACTCAAGAGGTCCCGTAGTGTTGATATTGACCAACGGCGCCGCTTTCTCTGGCAATGCCTTATGGCGCACACATCTGCCACAGATTTTCACCTTCTTTTCAACATTTAAAGCCATCTTAGGCCAAAAGAACCTCGTTCTGACAAGATACGGGTACGATCAGCACCCATGTGTCCCATGTGATCATGTAAACTGCTCAGCTGGCAAGACCAGCTGAAAAGAAGTCTGAGCACCGACTTGCCGTCTTCGATAAAGCACATTATTGAGGAGCTCAAGGCGCTGTGGCTCTCTCAACAAGAGTGGAAGTTCCGGGAGCTCGCTCTGTAGCGTGGGAGGTGGCTTCTCCCCACACTCAAGTTGGTGAATGACATGCCTCAAACACTGATCTGCTCTTTGTTTGCTCGCTAACTCGATCTCAGTTGAGTGAGGGATGAATGGTAACCCTCCAAGTTGATCCTCATTCCCATAGCTGTCAGGTACAGCTCTTGTGGAGGTGGTAAGAGTTTTGACCAAAGTAGCACCACCATGAACATCAAGGTTGTCACTGTAGACAAATTGCCTCTCACAAATGGCTTGGACAACAGCCTGATCGACTGCATCGATATTGTCCGGGTCAGAGAGATGGTCGCGAGTGAACTGACAAATTCGCTCCCTCTCTTTCCGCGACTTTGAATCATCTGACAGTTCGCCATGGGGTCGGCGCGACAGTCCGTCGGCATCTGTGTTTTGTTTCCCCGATCTGTACACAAGTTTGAATGAAAAGGTAGACAATGTCGCAAGCCATCTATAACTCGTTGCATCGAGTTTTGCAGTCGTCAAGATATATGTCAATGGGTTACTGTCAGTAACCACGGTGAAGTGATTCCCATAAAGATAGTCGCAGAATTTCTCAGTGACTGACCACTTGAGTGCCAAGAATTCAAGCTTATGGGCTGGGTACCGGCTCTCACTCCGCGATAGCCCCCTACTCGCATAAGCTATGACCCGGAGCTGACCTTCTTGTTCTTGATAAAGAACAGCACCAAGGCCGCTGGTGCTGGCATCAGTATGCAATACATACGGTTTTTGAGGGTCAGCGCAACCTAAAACAGGAGCAGTGGTAAGTGCTTCAATGACCTGCTCGAATGCCTGCTGACAAGCAGGTGTCCACCGACCACCAAATGGCTCCTTTGGGTCATGATAAGTCTGATCAGTTGATGGTTTCACATTGGATTTCTTCCGTGGAGGTGGGTACCCGGATGTCAGACCGTGCAAGGGCTTCACAATGTTAGAATATCCCTTCAAAAACCTCCTGTAGTACCCTGCAAAACCCAAGAAAGACCTCAATTCTCGCAGGTTCTGGGGGACTAAGAGAAGCAATTTTCTCCGGGTCAGTCTCAACCCCGTTCCTGGAGACGACATGTCCAAGGTATCTGACAGATGTCTGAAAGAAAGAACACTTCTCAGGTGAGAGGTTTAGACCAAACTCTTTTAAACGACCAAGAACTTTCATAAGTCGGGCTTCATGCTCATCCAAGGTTTTCGGGAAGAGGATCAGATCGTCCAGGAAAACCAGGACTTCCTTCAAATGCATATCACCCATGCATTTTTCCATTAACCTTTGAAAGGTACTTGGTGCGTTTGTCACGCCTTGTGGCATCCTGTTGAATTCCCAAAACCCAAGAGGGCATACGAATGCTGTCTTGGATTTGTCTTTCTCTTCGACTTCAATCTTGTAATAACCAGACTTCAGATCAAGGACAGAAAACCACTGTGAACTTGAAAGTGCAGAGAAAGTGTCTTCAAGCTTGGGAAGCGCGTACGCATCCTTTATCGTCTGGAGGTTCAGCTTGCGGTAGTCAATGCAAAGTCTGACAGTACTGTTTTTTTTTCTGACGACAACAATTGGGGACGAAAAAGGGGACTCCGACTCCCTAATGACCCCAGTGTGTAAGAGCTCTTGGATATGCTTGCGAACCGCTTCAATATCAGCTGGGTGTATTGGCCGCGGCCGCTGCTTGAAAGGAGTCTCATCTGAAAGCGTGATGTGATGCGCTACTTTATCCGTTCGCCCAAAATCCAAGTCGTGTTGTGCAAACACTTCTGGCATGTTATGAAGTTTCTCGACAATGCGCTCTTTCCAATCAGTTGGGATTGGAGAATCTCCAAAGTTGAAGTGCAAGTCTGACTTCTGAGATGGCTCAGCATCGGCTGATTGATTCACTTGCTGTTGGGACAAGATGCTCTGGTAAGTACTGATATCTGCAAGCTTACACCCTGCAGAGATGACAACATCATGTTCAGATACATTACTAACAACGACTGGAAGCTTAAAGGGTCGCTCTTTGGGAAGGTCAACCAAGCAAGACTTCACTATTAACCCGCCAGGCAAAGATGATGAAGATGAATGCTCAACGACAACAGTCTTCTCATTCTGGAAGTCGTTAGCTAAAACAAAACCCTCGATGACCACGGTCTTTCCAGCCGGAACGACCTCAGGGTTTTTCCCTTGTAGCTTCACCATGCTGTGGCTATCGCTAGCCTGTCTGCGTCTGAGTTCAAGGACTTTGATCACAGCTTGGTAGCCGTAGTGGGCTGGCTGATAGTTGGTTGTCTCACCTTCAGAAAATGTGTCGTACAAGACATCCATGGTGTTGGTACCTGTGATGTATGTGGGTTGCATTTATGTATGCCACCCCACGGGGGGGCGCTGTGCCATGGGGTAGTGCCAATCACATAAGCGTGTATGCAGTGAACTCTTCAAGCAGTAAACAAATGACCTGCACCTGCAACAGTTGTGTGTTTGTGTTTGTTCCTCCGTCTCAGATAGAACAACAAGAGTGTATAAATCTAAAGTACAAACCCATGGACATAACATTATTGGCGACGAGAATGGGATAACTTTGGATTTATCAGTGCCACCGCGGTGTTGACTGCGAGTGGAGGAGGAAGGGGAACGCTTTGTCGTGGCGAGAAAGTTTGGCCAAGCTCAGCTCGCCGAGCGAAAGGGTGCTAAACGCTGGCTAATCGCACGCCATGGCTGGATTTATTGGACACATCAACCCATTTGACGAGTCGGTGGAGCACTGGACAACCTACGTGGAAAGGTTTGAATACTTTATTGCGGCAAATGGAATTGAGGAGGCTAAGAAGTTAGCTGTTTTCCTGAGTGTAATTGGCGCGTCCACATATGGACTTTTACGTAGCCTGGTAGCCCCAGATAAGCCAGGGTCTAAGACATATGATCAACTTGTTGCCGTTTTGAAGGAACATTTCTCTCCCACGCCAATTGTGATCGCGGAAAGATTTCGCTTCCATAAACGGAACCAACAAGAGGGAGAATCTGTGACGCAGTATATAGCAGTCATTAAAAGGCTTTCCGAACACTGCGAGTTTGGCACGCACTTGCAGGATGCATTAAGGGACAGGCTCGTTTGTGGGTTGAATACAGAGTCCATTCAGAAAAGATTGCTGACAGAGGCAAAGCTTACCTTTGTTAAAGCGGTGGAAGTGGCCGTCTCGATGGAGACACATCAGCTCAGTAACACGCTGAAAGTGAATGCACTGTCACTAAAAAACAAACAACGCACGAAGTGCTCGCGCTGTGGGAAAACGAACCACCAAGAGAGCGAGTGTTTTTACAAGGAGTAAAAGTGCCACAATTGTGGAAAAAGAGGACACATCTCGAAAATGTGCAGAAACAAAGAGCCAGTAAGTACTGACAGGCCAACGAAATACAAATTTAAAAAGAAATACAGAGTGCACCACATGGATGTAAATGAAATGTCTAGCAGTGATGGTAGCACCACAGACACTGAGTTAAGTTTGCATATGGTGTCTCAACAGGGAAATTTGGCACACATGAGTGTTAGACCAAAAATTGAAGGCAAAATGATTTAAATGGAGTTAGACACTGGTGCTGCTGTTTCTCTGATTTCAAAACAGCTGTATGATGCACACTTCAGTAACTTGCCCTTGCGCCAGACCCACATTATGCTGAAGACATACACTGGCGAGGTGATTCCAGCAGAGGGAGTCATCACTGTTTCAGTGAGAATGAACAAACAGAGGGCCAAGCTGCCACTGTATGTAGTAAGGGAAAGTGCACCCCCACTTTTTAATCGAGAATGGCTGCGGAAGATTCAAATTGACTGGCGGGAGATAAAGACAGTCCGTGAGGAGACGCTTGAGGGTGTGCTACAGAGGCATGCAGAGGTCTTCAAGAAAGCATTAGGCACTCTGAAAGGCATGGAAGTAGCCATAGCGCTGAAAACGGATCATGTGCCACGGTTTTGTCAAGTGAGAGTCGTTCCCTATGCCCTTAGACCAAAAGTGGAGACTGAAATTGACCGGCTGTGTGAGCAGGGAATCATATCCCCTGTTAAATTCAGTGAGTGGGCAACGCCCATTGTGCCCATTGTGAAAAAGAACAGAAATGTATGTGGGGATTTTAAAGTCACAGTTAACCCTGCCCTGTGTGTGGAGAAATACCCAATTCCACGCATTGAAGATTTATTCACATCACTGTCAGGAGGGCAACATTTCAGTAAACTGGACTTGTCTCATGCCTATTTGCAAATGGTGGTTGAGGAAAAATCCAGAAAATACCTCACAATAACCACCGCCAAGGGTCTGTTCTGTTACAACAGGCTGGCGTTTGGAATCACTTCAGCACCAGCTATATTCCAACGTGCTATGGACCAAGTCCTCCAGGGTCTGCCGAACGTCCACTGCTATTTGGACGACATATTGGTCAGTGGACAGGACCGCGCCTAGCACCTAAAAAATCTGGATGCAGTCCTGGGGCGATTGGAAGAATTCGGCTTACGAGTGCAGAAAGAAAAATGTGAATTTTTCAAAGAGTCACTGGAATACTTGGGTCACGCCATCGATGCCCAGGGTCTACACAAGTCACCAGAAAAGGTCAGAGCAATCGTGGAGGCTCCGGCACCAACAGACGTGAGTCAGTTACGTTCTTTCTTGGGGCTAATCAATTATTGCAGCAGATTTATCCCCAACTTGTCATCGATCCTAAGCCCACTGAATGCTGTGTTGTGCAAAGGCAAACAATGGCAATGGACGTCTGAATGTGCAGCATCTTTCAAAGAGGCAAAAGAGCAGCTACTCTCCCAAAGCGTGTTAACCCATTATGACCCACAACTTCCCATTCGGCTTGCGTGTGACGCATCACCTTATGGTGTAGGCAGCGTCATCTCACACATCCTCCCGAATGGACAAGAGAGGCCCATAGCTTTTGCATCGAGGACTTTGAATAAGGCAGAACGCAGTTATGCCCAAATTGAGAGCGAAGCTCTAAGTATCATCTTTGGAGTTCGTAAATTTCATCACTACCTGTACGGCAGGCAGTTTACACTCCTTGCAGACCATCGCCCATTGACCACCATCCTGAGCCCGTGCAAATCTACACCATCAATGGCTGCCGCCAGAATGCAGCGGTGGGCTCTCTTGTTAGCTGCCCATAACTACACCATCCAGTACAGGGAGGCAGCTCGTCATGGCAATGCCGATGGGCTTTCACGTCTGCCACTACCAAAATCACCGAGAGAGAAAAGTAGTGCTGTGGACAGTTTCCATGTTAAACACCTGGAAGCCTTACCTGTGAACTGCCAAGAAATCTGCCGAGAGACCCTGTCCTGGCTCAAGTCCTGGAAATGGTTTCCACAGGTCGTTTTCCAAGGGTCCAGGATGTGAACAGCACACTGGCGCCATACATCAGCCGAAAAGATGAGTTGACACTCCAGCAAGGTTGCCTCATGTGGGGTATGCGCGTCATCATTCCCTCAAAACTGAGATCTCGAGTGCTGTCTGAACTGCACACTGGACACCCAGGTGTTGTCAAAATGAGAGCTGTGGCCCGCAGTTACATGTGGTGGCCTGGAATTGACGCTCAAATTGAACAAGTCTCAAAAACCTGCCAGTCCTGCCAACTCACACAGAAAGCACCGGGACCAGCACCACTCCATCCATGGACCTGGCCTGGATCTCCATGGCAGAGAATCCATGTTGACTTTGTCGGGCCGTTCCAGGGACAAATGTTTATGGTAGTCGTCGACGCCCATTCAAAATGGCCGGAAGTGCACCTCATGAGTTCCACCATGACAGCCAAAACAATCCAGGTGCTCCGAGGGTTATTCAGTCGCCATGGGCTCCCTGAAGTGTTGGTGAGTGATAATGGTCCCCAGTTTACATCACACGAGTTTGACACCTTCATGAAAAGCAATGGAGTAAAGCAATCCGCTCTGCACCATTCCATCCATCCACAAATGGCCTTGCAGAACGTTTTGTACAGACATTCAAGCAGTCACTGAAGCGCTCCACTGGAAGTGCTTCAATACAACACAGACTGGATGCCTTTTTACTCATGTATCGCAACACTCCACACTCCACAACAAAGGAGTCTCCAGCCATGCTTTTTGAGCATTGCAAGCTGCGATCTCGACTCGACCTGGTGAAGCCCATTGTGACAGCGGAGGTAGAGAAAGCACAAGAGGCACAGTGTGCTTATCGAGGAATGCATGCGAAAGCCAGGACATTCCAGGTCGGGGACCCAGTGCTTGTTCGGGATTACGGGAGAGGAGAGAAGAAGTGGACACCGGGAGTCGTTTCAACCGGGACGGGTCCTGTATCCTACACCATCGACGTCGGCGCAGCACCACACTGGAGGCGGCACACGGACCAGATGTTGGCGAGGTATGCTGAATTGGACACTCCTAAAGACAACGGCGGAGCTGCATCGTCCTACATCCCAGCAGACCTGCCGGTGCTGGAAAACACCGTTCCGTGGATGGTGGTGGGATTCCTCAAAATTTGTGCACTCATTGAGGTTGGAGTTAAAATGTTTCCCCGTGGACAAAAGGGGTTGTTTTAACCTGCAACTTTGGGTTAAATTGTCTCGTGGAAGATGGTTTGGAAGTGAGTGTGGGTGTATGACCCATTGATACAAGCCATTAGGTTTCTGTACAACCAAAAGCTTGGTTGCATTGGTGATACTAAGTCAGAGTAATTTCCAGCAAATGTTGAACTCCACCAGGGCTGTCCTTTGCCACAAATTCTGCACATTACTTTCATGGACAGAATTTCAAGGCACAGCCTAGGGCTGAAAGGTTTTTAAGGTTGATCGGCTTAGGATTTGCTTTTTGTAGAGGATTTGGTCCTGTTGGCCCCACTGAGCAAATTATGCGGACATTATACTGGTATGTCCTGGTGAAGAGACAGTGGAGTCAGAAAGTAAAGATGTCAGTTTAAAAGTTGATCTACATTCAAGCCTTTACCTATGGTCATGAGCCTTCAGTAGTGACTAAAAGAATGAGATTGCAAATACGAGTGCCGGGAATTAGCTTCTTCTGACGTGAGGCTGACCAGACTATTTGGGAGAGGGTAAGGAGCTCGCTCATCAAGGAGCCCTGCTCTGGTTAATTGGCAGAAAATGGCTGGATTGATATGTGAATGTTTATGTCTTACTCAAAGCACCAGGTACGACTTGCTCTTAGATGGGAGAGACCGATGGGTCAGAAGTCACAAAAGCAAATTACATCTTCAAAAGTCCCACCTTTATCAACTGTTAATAAAATTGTGATTTACTATGGTGTTAGCTTGGGTATTTTTATCCATTTTTTAATGATGTTTGGGGGCTTTTTATGCCTTTATTGGACAGTGGAGAGAGACAGGAAGCAGGGAGCAGAGAGAGGGGGAATAACAAAGGGGCACTTGAGCCTAGGCAGACTCCCTTGAGAAGTCACAACCTCTGTACGAGGTGCCAGATCAACCAGTTGAGCTGTATGGCACCTTCGTCTTACCACACCTTTGTTCTTTCTATAGCCCATGCCAGAATATGCATATCCAACCCATCCACTGCAACATTTCTGAAACTCTTCTGGTGACAAATTAGGTTTTTGAAGAAATATTACATCATTTTTTTGCTCTGGTCATGATTTTTGACCCTCTTAATTCACCTTTCACTTACCAAGACAGATGCCAACGACTTATGAAACAATCTACAAAATTGAAACATGACCACACAAATGAAGCATTTTGACTACATACTTGAAACAACATCAAGCCCCCTCTCTCTCTCTAACACTAACAGTGCAGCAAATGTTCAACTTACCTGAACTGTGCATATCGCTACTTCCCATAGTTCCTCATAGTCCATGATGATTGTATTTCTTACATAATAAACCAAACCAGACTTTTGTGTTTACCATATGCAAAATTGAAGGAAAAACACAAAACTAACATGGGTTCCTCCATTATGTAATCAATATAATGAAGGAAGCCACAGGTACCCAATTCATAGTGACTGCTGTGAATAGGGTCACTGACAACAAGGGAAAGACCATGTGACAGATTGGAAAGACAATTGACAAGGGGGAAAGACCCCAAAGGTGCTGCCATGGGCTAGCAACCCGTGGTAGCAGTAGCGAGGCCTAGCAGCTTTGTTACAACCAGCATAAGCCACAAGTAGATTAACCCTTTAGGCGCCAAGATTGTTTTTTGAAAATACTGGATTTTGACATTAATATTTCAAAAGCTGGTGGCTGAAAGGGGGTTAAAGATAGATGCCTGTACATTAGAAAAATGTTGCCCATGATCCATAGTTTATGTGGGGTATGAAATTATTGATCTAATTTGCATATGATTGTGTGACGCTGTGACGCTTTGCGGTAAGACGTATTGCATCACTTCCTGTTACCTTGCTTGTGTACTGTGGAATTTCTTGCTCCGCTTGGAGTACTGATAATCACTTTATTTCTATCTATAACTTACACAATTTTGCATAGTTAAACTCTATAGCTTACCGTTCTGTTCTAACACACTCCTACAGATCTTTAGTCTTTATTCTCACTTTTTAATGGTGTGTCTGGTTCTCTAGCGTAGCATGGCTACCGGTTCTCTTCCTCCTTCTCCTGCTTTTACCTGCTCCGTGTGTCAGATGTTTAGTTACTCCTCTGCCTCCTTTAGCGATAATGGTACATGTAACAAATGTAGTCTTTTTGTAGGTTTGGAGGCGAGGTTATCTGAATTGGAAGCTCGGCTCTGCACTGTTGAAAATCAACCGATAGCGAGCCAGGTCCCTTTTGCCAGTGTGGAGCCACCTAGCGTAGCTAGCTCAATTAGCCTCCCCCTAGCAGAACCTGAGCAGCCAGGATTACAACGTGGCTGGGTGACTGTCAGGAAGAGGCATAGCTCTAAAGTCAAGCCCGTTGTTCACCATCGACCTGTCCACGCTTCTAACAGATTTTCCCCACTCAGCGACACACCCGCTGAGGAAAAAACCCTGGTAATTGGCAGCTCTATAGTCAGAAACGTGGCATTAGAGACACCAGCGGCCATAGTCAAATGCATTCCAGGGGCCAGAGCGGGCGGCATAGAATCCTATTCAAAACTGCTGGCTAAGGATAAACGTAAATATGGTAAAATAGTTATTCACGTCGGCGTTAATGACACCCGGTTACGCCAATCGGAGGGCACTAAAATTAATGTTGCATCGGTGTGTAATTTTGCCAAAACAATGTCGGACTCCGTAGTTTTCTCTGGACCCCTGCCAAATCTGACCAGTGATGACATGTTTAGCTGCATGTCGTCCTACAATCGCTGGTTGTCTAGATGGTGTCCAGCAAACAACGTGGGCTACATAGATAATTGGCAATCTTTCTGGAGAAAACCTGGTCTGATGAGGAGAGACGGCATCCATCCCACTTTGGAAGGAGCAGCTCTCATTTCTAGAAATATGGATGAATTTATTTGCCACCCTAAAACATGACAACCCAGGGCTCAGACCAGGATGCAGAGTTGTAGTCTTACACACTTCTCTGCAGCTTCCCACCTGCTGCTACCCACCCAATCAATTAACACAAAAGGAGCAAATCCTCTTGTGCAAAAAAAAATTATTATAACAAAAACTTTAACTGAACAAAAACATCAAACTATTAAATGTGGTTTGCTGAATATCAGATCTCTCCTTTCGAAGTCTCTGTTAGTGAATGAGTTGATCTGTGATCATCACATTGATATATTTTGTCTTACAGAAACCTGGCTGCAGCAGGAGGATCATGTTAGCATTAATGAAGCAACTCCCTCTGACTGTTTAAATGTTCACGTTCCTCGAACCACAGGCAGAGGAGGAGTGGCAGCTATTTTCAGATCAGGGTTACTCATCAGTCCCAGACCCAAGATTAGTTTGAGCTCTTTTGAATCTCTGATTGTCAGTTTTTCCCATGCAAAGTGGAAATCACAGAAACCTCTTGTGTTTGTTGTTGTGTATCGTCCACCTGGCCCTTATTCTGAGTTTCTGTCTGAATTCTCAGAGTTTTTATCCCAGTTAGTGCTGAGTACAGATAAACCCATTGTAGTGGGTGACTTTAATATTCATGTAGATGTTGAAAATGACAGCCCGAATATGAACTTTAATTCTATATTAGACTCTATTGGATTTTCTCAGTGTTCACAGACCGACTCACTGCCTTAATCACAACCTTGATCTTGTGCTGACTTATGGCATTGAGAGTGAACAGTTAACAGTGTTCCCTCATAACCCTGTCTTATCTGACCATTTTTTGATAACCTTTGAGTTTACATTACTTGACTATACAGTTTCCGAGAAGAAATTTACATATAGAAGGTGTCTATCAGAGGATGCTGTAACCAGATTTAAAGAATTAATTCCATCATCCTTTTCTTCACTGCCATTTGCAGATATGACAGAGGACGACTACCTAAACTTTACTCCAGCAACACTTGACTCTCTTGTTGACAGCACTATAGTTTCAATGCGTACAGCACTGGACAATGTTGCCCCTCTGAAAAGGAAGTTAATCAGTCAGAAGAGGCTGGCTCCTTGGTATAATTCACAGCTGCGTGCTTTAAAGCAGACTGCAAGAAAGCTGGAGAGACAGTGGCGTTCCTCTAATTTAGAAGAGTCTCAGTTAGTCTGGAAAGATAGTTTAATAACGTATAAGAAAGCCCTTCGTAAAGCTAGAACTGCTTATTATTCATCACTGATAGAAGAGAATAAGAACAATCCCAGGTTTCTTTTCAGCACTGTAGCCAGTCTGACTAAGAGTCCGAGCTCTGCTGAGCCAGTTATTCCTTTAACTCTCAGCAGTGATGATTTCATGAGCTTCTTTATTAATAAAATTGTTTCTATCAGAGAGAAGATTGATGGAGTCCTTCCCACTATTATCAGTGATGTATCATCAAGTACAGCAGCTTTAGAAGTATCTTTAGAACCTGATCTATATTTAGACGGCTTCAGCCCAGTTGATCTCTCTGAACTAACAACAGCAATAGTCTCTTCTAAACCATCAACTTGGGTTTTAGACCCAATCCCAACCAGACTGTTCAAGGAGGTTTTCCCATTAATTGACACTTCCATATTGGATTTGATCAATCTGTCTTTATTGACAGGATATGTACCTCAGCCTTTTATGGTTGCTGTAATTAAACCTTTACTTAAAAAACCTACTCTTGATTCAGAGGTGTTGGCTCATTATAGACCTATATCCAATCTCCCTTTTATGTCTAAAGTTCTTGAAAAAATAGTTGCAGCTCAGCTTTGTGATCATTTACACAGAAATAATCTGTTTGAAGAGTTTCAGTCAGGATTCAGAGTGCATCATAGCACAGAAACTGCACTGCTGAAAGTTACCAATGATCTCCTCTTAGCCTCTGATAGCGGACTTGTGTCTGTGCTTGTCCTGTTGGATCTCAGTGCTGCATTTGATACGGTCGATCACAGTATCTTATTACAGAGACTTGAACATGTTATTGGGATTAAAGGAACTGCATTAGGCTGGTTTAAGTCATATTTATCTGATAGATTCCAGTTTGTTCTTGTAAATGAAGAATCTTCCTCACACACCAGAGTAAGTCATGGAGTTCCCCAGGGTTCTGTGCTTGGACCGATTCTTTTTACTTTATACATGCTTCCATTAGGTAACATTATTAGACAGCATGGCATAAATTTCCATTGCTATGCTGATGATACTCAGCTGTACTTATCTATAAAACCAGATGAACCCAATAGGTTGGTCAGACTACAAGCATGTCTTAAAGACATAAAGACCTGGATGACTCAGAACTGTCTGCTTTTAAATTCAGACAAAACTGAAGTCGTTATCTTTGGACCTGAGCATTTCAGGGAGAAATTTTCTAGCTATATAGTTACTCTAGATGGTATTTCCTTGGCTTCTAGTTCTACAGTGAGGAACCTTGGGAGTTATTTTTGACCAGAATTTATCATTTGACTCGCATATAAAACAGGTTTCTAGGACTGTCTTCTTTCATCTTCGTAATATTGTTAAAATCAGGAACATCTTGTCTCAGAGTGATGCAGAAAAACTAGTCCATGCATTTGTTACTTCAAGATTGGACTACTGTAATTCTTTATTATTGGGATGTACCACATATTCTCTGAAAAGCCTTCAGTTGATCCAAAATGCTGCAGCCAGAGTTTTGATGAGAACTAACAGGAGAGATCATATTTCTCCAGTTTTAGCTTCTCTTCATTGGCTCCCTGTTAAATTCAGAATAGAATTTAAGATTCTTCTCCTTACATATAAAGCTCTTAATGACCGAGCTCCATCATATCTTAAAGATCTCATTGTAAGATATTTTCCTAACAGAGCACTTCGTTCCCAAACTGCAGGTTTACTTGAGGTTCCAAGAGTTTCTAAAAGTAGAATGGGAGGCAGAGCCTTCAGTTATCAGGCCCCTCTATTGTGGAATAAGCTGCCAGTAAATGTCCGGGAAGCAGACACCCTTTCCACTTTTAAGACCAGGCTTAAAACTTTCCTTTTTTATAAAGCTTATAGTTAGGGATGGCTCAGGTGATCCTGAAACATCCCATAGTTAAGCTGCTATAGGCCTAGACTGCCGGGGGGCCTCATCTGTCACACCTTTCCTCACTTTACTCTCTTTATGTATATGTGACATTATTGTGGTCATTAACTCGTGTTTCCCTGTTCCAACAGATATCCTTTGAATGCTACAGTGCCGCCGCCGCACTATATAGTGGCTCTATATGAACGAATTGGATTATTTTATGAATAATTATGATTACAATTAATTGAATTCCAATTGGCTTGAATTGGACTTACTATCTAAGTGCCTTGAGATGACATTTGTTGTATTTGGCGCTATATAAATAAAAATGAATTGAATTGAATTTAATTGAATATTATGACGTCATCAGGTGGCAGCCAATTTGAATCTCATTGGCCCTCATTTATCAAGCTGTCGTAGAAAGCATCGTTGATATGAGCGGAGAACTCGTCGTACGCAGAGGCTCAAATGAGATTTACAGAACATGCGTACCACACCAATCCCATCGTAAGACCGAGCGGCTGTTGATAAATCCGGCGGCTGAAATCCATCGTAATGATCCTAACCACGCCTTCTACAAAAGGCCGCACCTCTAGAATTTGCGACAGGATAGACGAAAGGCGGCAGAGAAACGATGTCAGCTGTCAACAGCGTTGGCGATGTAAATCGCAGACCGGACGAGTTATGTATTTTCCCCTACTGTGATGGTCAATAAAATGTGATAAACTCCAGGTTACATGAAATCTAAAATTGAACGATGTTTTACTTTTTCTCCAATAAGATCAGGAAGAAGTGGTCCGATATGCAGCTCTCCGACGCAGCATGTCACAAACAGGGGGGGGGGGGGCTCCGATCCAGGTTTGGATTTGAGTGCCTTGGAGGAGAGGGTGGCTGGCCTGATCGGAGCTACGTCTTTGCGTATGCGCAGTGTTAAAGCGCCTCTCCTGTACGGCTCATAAGCCACTCATCATTTTCCCGAAAGAAATCCTGCCGGTCCCGGAACACTCTCTCGCGCCTGATGCGCGCGTTCAGGTCCTCTAACAAAGCCAGATCTGCCATCGTTTCGCCATTACCGCGCCGCTAGAATCCCCTCTTAAATAGGCGGTTGAATAATGAGCCATCACTCTTCCAATTACGGAGTTGTACTTGTTTAATTTTTTTATTTATTTAATTTGTGTTTATGTTTATATTTATGTTGAAGTCAAATAAAACATGGGCCTTCTTTGAAGTGATAAGTCTGTAATTTTAACCTAGGGATTTGTTGCGACTCATGAGGCACGCACTAGTGATGCTGCTGTTTATGTATGCTATTGCAGTCACCGCAAGTCAAAATGGAAAAGTGCGCACATGGCCTCAGACCTGTCGTGGCGATTTCATCTTTCCTGTGCTCACGATGGATTTGATAAATGCCAACCTTTGTGCAGAAAAGAACGTACACACGACCTACGCATGTTTTTCGTCTTACGCAAGTTTGATAAATGAGGGCCATCATGTTCAGGAAATATTGGAATTGAGTGATTATGAACTTGTTTTTTTAGGGACCGAGCAGTGAAACTGCAAGGACCCTATTGTATCTGTAAGGTTTATTAGGGACCGAGCAGGAACTGCAAGGACCCTATTGTATCTGTAAGGTTTATTATTAGGGACCGAGCAGGAACTGCAAGGACCCTATTGTATCTGTAAGGTTTATTATTATTAGGGACCGAGCAGTGAAACTGCAAGGACCCTATTGTATCTGTAAGGATTATTATTTTTCTCCGTTATTCTTTCTTATTCTTTGCAAAAGGTATGCGAAAACTCAGGAAATTTTGCGAGCGCCACCTGCCAGTCGACGACATGAAAGAATCTAAACTTTATATTTTTGGGAGTCGCTCATTGACTCTGTAGCGCCCCCTACAATGCTTAAAAATGGTGCCCGCAATGGGGTTAGTTTCGCGTAGGACAATGAAATTTGGTACACTCATTCAACATTCCCAGACGCACAAAAAAGTCTTTTGCCGCCATGGTCCCACGTCCACAGGAAGGCGGCCATTTTGGATGGAAAGTGCGTTTTCGTGCCATTTTTGGCCAATTCCACGTCTTGCATAAGATTGAACTTGTCCTACAGATTTCATGCTACCGACTTAAAACTTGGCCAGGTTACTCTTAAGACATGGGGGGATAAAATCATGGAGAAACTTTTTCAAAACTTAAAGGGCGTGGCCGTGGCAACGCCTCAAAGTTTGATGACTCGCCATCACACGCCAAAAAAAATGAAGTCGCTTATAACTCCCACATACATTATCCAATCTGTCCCAAACTTCATACGGTGAATGCTGGACCCAGCCTGAACGCGTACATATTATCATAACGACATCCACCTATAGCGCCACCTGCTGGGGGTTGGAAACATCTCTTTTTTTCCACATCTCGCATTTGATCGAACTCGTCCTACAGATTTAATGCTACAAGCTTCAATCTTGGCCAGATTACTCTTAAGACATGGGGGGAAAGAGTCATGGAGAAACTTTTTCAAACCTCAAAGGGTGTGGCCGTGGCGACGCCTCAAAGTTATGACTCGCCATGAAGAATTAAGTCGCTTATAACTTCCACACTCATTATCCAATCTGTCCCAAACTTCAAACGGTGAATGCTGGACCCGGCCTGAACGCGCACATATTATCATAGTGACATCCTCCTATTGCGCCACCTGCTGGTGGTCGGAAACGTCTTTTTTTGCCACACCTCACATTTTATAAAACTCCTCCTACAGATTTAAAGCTACAAGCTTCAAACTTAGCCAGGTTACTCTTAAGACATGGGGGCAAAAATTCATGGAGAAACTTTTCCAAACTCTGAACAATGTGGGCGTGGCCAGGCGGTGAAAATCGTGTGATGGTGTTTGTGATTTGAAAGCCTTATCATCATCACAACGTCATGAAACTTGGCACACACGTCCATCCTGACAACCTCGTACGTATGTGAAGGGTATCGTATGTGGGCGGAGCAAAGTGGCTCAGTGGCGCCCCCTAAGGTACTTAAAAATGGTCCACACATTGGGTTAGTTTTGCGTGGGACGACGAAATTCGGTACACTCATTCATCATGCCCAGACGCACCAAAAAGTCTCATGCCATCACGGTGCCACGTCCACAGGAAGGCGGCCATTTAGGATGGAAAGTGCGTTTTCGTGCCATTTTTGGCCGATTCCACGCCTTGCATAAGATCGAACTTATCCTACAGATTTCATGCTTCAGACTTCAAACTTGGCCAGGTTACTCTTAAGACATGGGGGGAAAGATTCATGGAGAAACCTTTTTAAACCTCAAAGGGCGTGGCCGTGGCGACGCCTCAAAGTTCGATGACTCGCCATCACTCGCCACAAAAAATGAAGTCGCTTATAACTCCCACATACATTATTTAATCTGTCCCAAACTTCATTCGGTGAATGCTGGAACCAGCCTGAATGTGTACATATTATCATAGCGACATCCACCTATAGCACCACCTGCTGGGGGTTGGAAACATCTCTTTTTTTCCACACCTCGCATTTGATCGAACTCGTCCTACAGATTTAATGCTACAGACTTGAAACTTGGCCAGGTTACTCTTAAGACATGAGGGGAAAAATTCATGGAGAAACTTTTTCAAATCTCAAAGGGCGTGGCCGTAGCAAGGCGGTGAAAATCTTGTAATGGCGTTTCTGATTTGAAAGCCTTATCATCATCGCAAAGTCATTAAGCTTGGCACACACGTCCATCCTGTCGACCTCGTACGTATGTAAAGGGTATCGTGTGTGGGCGGAGCAAAATGACTCAGTGTCGCCCCCTAGAAATTTTCAACAACCCCTCCGCATTGGGGTTATTATGTACTCGTACTAACGCAGAGGGTATCCTGCGTGTGGGCAGAGCTGCGCGACTACGGCGTCCAGCGCATTCCCCAACGTACGCATATCCCAACGTACGCACACCTCGGTCCCGCTCACAGCTGCTTGCAGCTTTCTAGTTATTATTATTTCCGATTCTTTGCAAAAGGTATGCGAAAACTCACGAAATTTTGCGAGCGCCACCTGCCAGTCGACGACATGAAAGAATCTAAACTTTATATTTTTGGGAGTCGCTCATTGGCTCTGTAGCGCCCCCTACGGTGCATAAAAATGGTCCCCTTAATAGGATTAGTTTCGCGTGGGACGACGAAATTCGGTACACTCATTCATCATGCCCAGACGCACCAAAAAGTCTCAAGCCATCACGGTGCCACGTACACAGGAAGGCGGCCATTTTGGATGGAAAGTGCGTTTTCGTGCCATTTTTGGCCGATTCCACGCCTTGCATAAGATCGAACTTGTCCTACAGATTTCATGCTACAGACTTCAAACTTGGCCAGGTTACTCTTAAGACATGGGGGGGGAAATTCATGGAGAAACTTTTTCAAAACTTAAAGGGCGTGGGCGTGGCAACTCCTCAAAGTTCGATGACTCGCCATCACTCGCCACAACAAATGAAGTCGCTTATAACTCCCACATACATTATCCAATGTGTCCCAAACTTCATACGGTGAATGCTGGACCCAGCCTGAACGCGTACATATTATCATAACGACATCCACCTATAGCGCCACCTGCTGGTGGTCGGAAACATCTCTTTTTTTCCACATCTCGCATTTGATCGAACTCGTCCTACAGATTTAATGCTACAAGCTTCAAACTTGGCCAGGTTACTCTTAAGACATGGGGGGAAAGAGTCATGGAGAAACTTTTTCAAACCTCAAAGGGCGTGGCCGTGGCGACGCCTCAAAGTTATGACTCGCCATGAAAAATTAAGTCGCTTATAACTTCCACATACATTATCCAATCTGTCCCAAACGTCATACGGTGATATCTGGACCCAGCCTGAACGCGCATAGATAAAATAGTGACATCCACCAACAGCGCCACCTGCTGGTGGTCAGAAACGTCTTTTTTTCCATACCTCACATTTTATCAAATTCCTCCCACAGATTTAATGCTACAAACTTCAAACTTAGCCAAGTTACTCTTAAGACATGGAGGCAACAATTCATGGAGAAACTTTTCCAAACTCTGAACGGTGTGGGCGTGGCCATGCGGTGAAAATCGTGTGATGGCGTTTGTGATTTGAAAGCCTTATCATCATCTCAAGGTAATGAAACTTGGTACACACGTCCACCCTGACGACCTCGTACGTATGTAAAGGGTATCGTGTGTGGGCGGAGAAAAATGGCTCAGTGGCGCCCCCTAGAAATTTTCAAAAACCCCTCCGCATTGGGGTTATGCTGTGCTCGTAAGTACACAGCGGGTATCGTGCGTGTGGGAAGAGCTGCGGCTCCAGCGTCCAGCGCATGCCCAACGTACGCACATCCCAACGTACGCACACCTCGGTCCCGCTCACAGCTGCTTGCAGCTTTCTAGTTATTATTCCGTCTTCTTCTTATTATTATTCTTTGCAAAAGGTATGCGAAAACTCAGGAAATTTTGCGAGAGCCCCGTGCTAGTCGACGACATGAAAGAATCTAAACATTATATCTTTGGGAGTTGCTCATTGGCTCTGTAGCGCCCCCTAAGATGCTTAAAAATGGTGCCCGCAATGGGGTTAGTTTCGCGTAGGACAATGAAATTCGGTACACTCATTCACCATGCCCAGACGCACAAAAAAGTCTCTTGCCGCCATGGTCCCACGTAGACAGGAAGGCGGCCATTTTGGATGGAAAGTGCGTTTTCGTGCCATTTTTGACCGATTCCACGCCTTGCTTAAGATCGAACTTGTCCTACAGATTTAATGCTACAAGCTTCAAACTTGCCCTGATTACTCTTAAGACATGGGGGGAAAGAGTCATGGAGAAACTTTTTCAAACCTCAAAGGGCGTGGCCGTGGCGACGCCTCAAAGTTATGACGAATTAAGTCGCTTATAACTTCCACACTCATTATCCAATCTGTCCCAAACTTCATACGGTGAATGCTGGACCCAGCCTGAAAGCACACATATTATCATAGTGACAACCTCCTATAGCGCCACCTGCTGGTGGTTGGAAATGTCTTTTTTTGCCACACCTCACATTTTATAAAACTCCTCCTACAGATTTAATGCTACAAGCTTCAAACTTAGCCAGGTTACTCTTAAGACATGGGGGCAAAAATTCATGGAGAAACTTTTCGAAACTCTGAACAATTCGGGCGTGGCCAGGCGGTGAAAATCGTGTGATGGTGTTTGTGATTTGAAAGCCTTATCATCATCACAACGTCATGAAACTTGGCACACACGTCCATCCTGAACACCTCGTACGTATGTGAAGGGTATCGTGTGTGGGCGGAGCAAAGTGGCTCAGTGGCGCCCCCTAGGGTACTTAAAAGTGGTCCACACATTGGGGTTGGTTTTGCGTGGGACGACGAAATTCGGTACACTCATTCATCATGCCCAGACGCACAAAAAAGTCTCATGCCGCCATGGTCCCACGTCCACAGGAAGGCGGCCATTTTTGATGGAAAGTGCGTTTTCGTGCAGTTTTTAGCCGATTCCATGCCTTGCATAAGATCGAACTTGTCCTACAGATTTCATTTTACAGACTTCAAACTTGGCCAGGTTACTCTTAAGACATGAGGGGAAAAATTCATGGGGAAACTTTTTCAAAACATAAAGGGCGTGGCCGTGGCGACGCTTCAAAGTTTGATGACTCGCCATCACTCGCCACGAAAAATTAAGTCGCTTATAACTCCTACATACATTATCCAATCTGTCCCACACTCCATACGGTGATTGCTGGACCCAGCCTGAAAGCACACATATTATCATAGTTACATCCACCTATAGCGCCACCTGCTGGTGGTTGGAAATGTCTTTTTCTATCCACACCTCGCATTTGATCGAACTCGTCCTACAGATTTAATGCTATAGACTTCAAACTTGGCCAGCTTACTCTTAAGACATGGGGGGAAACAATCATGGAGAAACTTTTTCAAACCTCAAAGGGCGTGGCCGTGGCGACGCCTCAAAGTTATGACTCGTCATGAAGAATTAAGTCGCTTATAACTTCCACACACATTATCCAATCGGTCCCAAACGTCATACGGTGAATGCTGGACCCAGCCTGAACGTGCACATATTAAATAGTGACATCCACCTACAGCGCCACCTAATGGTGGTCGGAAACATCTTTTTTTTCACACCTCGCTCTTGATCAAACTCCTCCTACATATTTCATGCTAAAATCTTCAAACTTAGCCAGGTTACTCTTAAGCAAGGGGGGAATAAAAATCTTGAGAAACTTTTCCAAACTCTGAACGGTGTGGGCGTGTTTAGGCGGTGAAAATCGTGTGATGGCGTTATTGATTTGAAAGCCTTATCATCATCGCAAAGTCATGAAACTTGGTACACACGTCCGCCTTGTCGACCTCGTACGTATGTAAAGAGTATTGTGCGTGGGTGGTGCTAAATGGCTCAGTGGCGGCCCCTACAAATTTTCATAAAACCCCTCCGCATTGGGGTTTTTATGTGCTCGTACGTACGCAGAGGATATCGTGCGTGTGGGCAGAGCTGCAGCCCCAGCGTCCAGCGCATGCCCCAACGTACGCACATCCCAACGTACGCACACCTCGGTCCCGCTCACAGCTGCTTGCAGCTTTCTAGTTAAAACTTTTTTTTTCTTTTTGTCTTTTTATCATCATCTATAATGATCAGGGAACAGGAAAGCAACAATAAAACCGAATAATGTAGTAAAATATTACTATATCATCATTACCATATAGTAGGAAAACACATGCGAAAAGTTGCCTATATTTTTTCAGGAAATGGTGGATATTGACTTGATGTTTGAACTTATTTTCATTTTTCTGTCTTTTACCATCATTCATAAGGAGGAAACCAACAATAAAACAGGAGAAAGTGGTAAAATACTGTCATCATTACCATAGGGTAGGAAAACACATGCAAGAAGTGGAAGACATTGAATTGATTTTTTTTTTTTTTAACCTGTTCAACCTTATTCATAATGATCAGGAATGAGGAATACAATAATAAAACAAGTGGTAAAATGTCATCATATAGCAGAAACACACACTAAAACAGGTGACAACACATTGTGAAACGTGAAAACGGTGGTCAAAACGATGGTCAAAACGGTAGTAAAAACTTATCTGTCCAGGTGACACTGTTTATAATTTTTTAGAGTATGGTGCCTCTCAAAACATGGCACAGCACAGACACCTACACCACACTGACGGCACCTGAACTTAGTCTGCCGACGACCTTTAGGCCGGGTACGGTCAGAGCAGACAGCACAGTCTGGTCTGTCATCAGCCTCACTGAGCCAGTGACGCTCAGTGAGTCTATGTGGCATCTCTCTCCCCTCCACTGAAGGCCACGCTCGCCACTGCCACCCACCCCGTAAAAGCCAGATAAAGGGACAGAAGGAGTATGTGTTTGTGCTTGAACATTGTGTGATCCGATGTCACGATCATTGCGCTGGCGGATAGGCAAAGTGCCGCGGCTAGCCGCACCACCGGGGGCTGGGTGGAGAGAGCGCATGATACCAGACCCACTTCTCCCAACCCTGATTCCTCGACCAACACCTCTACGGACACTGCGACCGCGTTCCCCACTACCACCCACTCCATTGAAGTTGGATAACGGCACCGAATGAGTTGGAGTGTGTGTGTGTGCTTGGAGAACAGCCTCGCTTCGCATGCCGGCGCCATTGCCTTCGGAAGTTTCACCGTGGGAAGCATGAGTGCTCGTCCGATCCTCCTCCTCACGAGGTAGAAACTCTCCTTCGGAGTCGGAATCGGCAAATAGCATGCTCAATACTTCTGCACGGTTCGACTTCTTACAAGCCATGTTGTTAAAAACTCACTAATAGTTTGCTGACAATAAAAATTCGACTCGCACGTTTCTACAGAAAAGCTCTGAATAACTATTTCCGTATCTGAGCTCGCGCGGCTTTTTGCACTGCCTTATAAAGACACTGTGAACTACAAAATGACGTGAGCTTGGTCTTGTTTGAAAGGGTAACATGTTTGCCAACTAGTGGTAGGAGGACTGAACACCTTAAAGCCCGTTTATTTTATCTACAGACTGTTTTGTTTATGCTGACGTAATGTTGCAATTCTGCGACTTTGGCGGTTAGAGGGTTAAAGAGAATACCCCTAGAGTCAGCGAGAGCAGGGGCGGAAGATGACTCACAGGCGGACTACATGGCAACTGACACTGGAACCAACATTACTATGAGGTGGAGATGTGACTCAGTGAAGGATAGGGGCACGGACCTATTCTCTAGGGCTAGAACTGGGCAGAATGGTTCTCAAAGGAAAGAGAGCGTAGCTGGAAAAAATAAAAGTGATAGGCTCGAGGGAAATAAGCTCCAGCTTTGTCCTTGTGGCTGGCGGAAAGTAACATCAGTTAGAGGCCTTAAAATACATCAGGGAAGAAAGAGATGTGTGGTAAAAGAAGGGCAGTGTGGCCGAATCGATCAGTACTTTTTAAGAAGTCATTCGAGTAAGTCGGATGAAGTCCAGCCACAGGTAGAAAACCACAGTCCGAAGGATGTCAATAACACAGCTACGGAGGGGAAGGAGAAGGTTCTAAGAAGGGATGCAGATGATACTGAGGTGAATAGGCCAGTTAGAGAGAGAAATATGGAGCAGAAAGCTAGAGTTAAGTGGCCTAGGGCAAATAGTAACAAAGAATGGGAGGTAGTCAATAAAGATTTGTCAATAATATTGGGTAGGTTAGGAGGAAATGTAAGCGATAGGCTAGAGAAGATGGGAGATATAATTTATTCCTATGGTGTAGAAAGATTTGGGGTGCAAGATAGAAAGAGGGTTGAAAGAGTACATTTAGTTAAGTCTCGACGGAAAAAAAGAGATGGAGAAATTGGTTAAGGAAAGAAGAAATTTAAGAAAGCAGTGGAAAAGAGCTACAGAAGAAGAGAGGGAGGGAATTGTTTTGCAGGAAGAATTGAGAAGCAGGCTAGCAATACTCAGAAGGGCTGAATATCTTAGGAAAAAGAGAGAAGAATGAATGTAAGGACTGCGTTTTACAGGGACCCGTTCAAGTTTGTTAAAGGATTGTTTCAAGATGGATTTTAGACCACCTTGGTGGATAGAGGCCCCAGGGCTAAATGGAGTCCCCTTTATTGTTTATAAAAGTGCACCTGATATCCTAAAGTTTTTGTGGAGGCAATTAAGAATAGTTTGGGAGAAACAGGTTATTCCTAGAGCATGGCGTAGGGCAGGAGGCGTTTTTATTCCAAAGGAGAAAGAGTTCTCAGACCTGAGTCAGTTCCGGATGATCTCTCTCCTAAATGTAGAGGGGAAGATTTTCTTTAGTTTAGTTGCACAGAGATAAGCTAGGTATTCAGAAAATAATAGTTTAATAGATACTACTGTGCAGAAGGCAGGAATACCATGTTTTGCAGGGTGTTTAGAGCTCACTAGCATGATTTGGCATCAGATTCAGACAGCCAAGATTGAGAAAAAAGACTTGCATGTTATATTTCTGGATCGAGCAATGCATTTGGTTCAGTGCCACATAGCCTTATTTGGAAAGCGTTTGATAATTTTAGAGTGCCTGTAATAGTTGTTAACTTAGTAAGAGCATATTTTCAGGTTATTAGACTGTGCCTAAGTACAGCATGTTTCACAACAGCTTGGCAGAGGCTAGAAATAGGCATTATGGCAGGGTGTACGATTTCTCCATTAGCATTTACAATGGCGATGGAGATAATTATTAGAGCTTCCAAGTGGGTTGTAGGTGGAGAGAGACGTCAGGATGGCATGCGTCTTACACCAATTAGGGCATACATGGATGATATGACGTTGGTGACTACAACAGTGCCATGTATGAAGAGAATACTTTAGAGACTTAAAAAACTAAAGTGGGCAGGTATGAAAATCAAACCTACTAAGTCTAGAAGTATTTCAATAAGTAGAGGGAAATTAAGTGATATAACGTTTGTAATAGATGAAAAAAACATTCCAATAATTAGGGAATAATTAGAGAAGAATTTAGGCAGGTGGTACCAGGCAGACATGAATGATGGAGAGCAGGCAGTGCAGTTTCAGAAAGATGTTGCTGAGGGACTGGATAGAATAGATAAATCAGGGCTTCCAGGAAAGTTGAAGCTGTGGTGTCTGCAGTTTGGATTGTTTCCTAGGTTGATGTGGCCACTGGCTGTATATGATATTCCATTATCTGTTGCAGAAAAAATGGAAAGATTAGTTAGTTTTTAACATTAGGAAGTGGTTAGGTGTTCCAAGATGTTTAAGGTACTGTGGCACTGTATGGGAAAGGCATACTCCAGCTCCCAGTATCTAGTCCAGTAGAGAAGTTTAAATGTACTAAAGTTAGGACAGAGCTCCTGTTAGCTGGGAGTAAAGATGTGGTAGTTAGTAAGGTGGTTCCAAACCCAACCAAGGGGAGGGAATGGAATCCAAGAATGGCAGCTCAGGAGGCAGAAGCAACTCTTAGACATGCAGAGATTGTGGGTAATGTGCAAATAGGCTGGGGAGGCTTGGGGCTTCACCCAGGAAAACTGGTGTGGAGTAGAGCAGGTCTCAAGGAGAAGAGAAAGCTAGTTGTTGAGCAGGTTCGTAGACAGGAGGAAATGTTAAGGGGTGCAAAGGCAGTGGCTCAGGCTAGGAAGGACGGTGGTTGAATTGGGAAGGTGTAGAGAAGAAAAAGCTTAGTTTGAAAGAGCTGTGGAGTATGGAGGAAAGGAGTATTAGATTTTTGATAGGGGCAACATATGATGTATTGCCAAATCCCCAGAACCTAAAACTCTGGGTAAATGGAAACCCGTTATGTTCAGGTACTGCAACTCTAAGGAATATTTTGTCAGGTTGTAAAGTTAGTCTGTCACAAGGCCGGTATACATGGTGACATGACCAAGTATTAAAAAGCTTAGCTGCATGTATTGAAGATAAACGAAGGCAGGTAAACTTAGGAGGGTCTAAGCTGAAGAGTGTGGCAATGCAGTTTGTTCAAGAAGGGGAGAAAGTTAATTAGACAATAAGGGGCTGTGATTGGGAGATGCAGGTAGATTTAGAAAATAAGCTTGTTGGTCCCCAGGAAATAGCCTCTACAAATATAAGGCCTGATATAGTCTTGTGGTCTAGGAGTAGAATGAGAGTTTATTTCATAGAGCTGACTGTTCCTTGGGAGGAATTAGTAGCAGAAGCACATCAAAGGAAAAAGCTTAGGTATGTGGAGTTGGGGGCAGAGGCAGAGCAGCGAGGATGGAAAGTTGGGATATGTCCAGTGGAAGTAGGATGTAGAGGATTTGTTGCAAAGTCTGTTGTCTCATTGTTGAGGGAGCTGGGTGTAAGTGGACAGAGTGTAAGGAAAATAGTGAAGGAAGTGTCCGATAAGGCAGTAAAGTCCAGTCAGTGGATTTGGATTAGAAGAAGCAATAATAAGTAAGTATGCCCTTTATTATCCCACAGTGGGGAAATTCATGCGTCGCAGCAGCAACATACACACATACATACAGCTTGTGCAAAAGTAGACATACATACAGACACAGGATCAGGAAGTTAAAACTATATAAGGGGGATACTAAAATAGGGATGTTATATAAAAATAGAGATATTCCTGTCTAAATAAATGCATTAGTAAAAGGGCTTAAAAACTTTTTTAAAAAATTTAAAAACCCAGAGGTAGTGCAGTGTTAGCAGCATCATACAAATAAGAAAAAGACTAAAATAGTAATAAATAAATTAAATTAAGAATTAAATTAAGAAGAGGGGGTCACAGTAACAGCTTAGCATTGTCATCATCATCATCATCATCATCATCATCATCATCACCACCATCATCATTATCACCATCATGGCTACCGCAGGGACTTGTTGTTATTGTTGTACTGTCTAACTGCAGAGGGAAGAAAGGACCTGCGGTACCTCTCTGTCTTACAGTTAGGGTGGAGGAGTCTGCTGCTCAGTGGGCTCAGCAGGGCTGCCACTGTTCCATGCAGGGGGTGGTTGATGTTACCCAGGATTAATGACAGTTTTGTCATAATCCTCCTGTCTCCCACCACCTCCACAGGGTCAAGGCTGCAGCCCAGAACAGAGCCAGCTTTCTTTACCAGTTTGTTGAGTTTCTTTCCCTCAGCTGCTGTTATGCTGCTGCCCCAGCACACCACACCATACATAACAACAGAGGAGACCACAGAGTCGTAGAAGGTCTTCAGTAGGGTTTGTTGGACCCCAAAAGACCTCAGTCTCCGTAGCAGATGGAGTCTACTTTGACCCTTTTTGTAGAGAGCCTGTGTGTTATCAGTCCAGTCCAGTTTTTTGTTGAGGTGAAATCCTAGATACTTATACGTGTCCACAATGTCAATGTCAGTCCCCTGGATGTTCACTGGTAAGAGAGGGGGGTGGACTTTGCGCCGGCGGAAGTCCACAACAAGTTCTTTGGTTTTTCCAGCATTAATCTGGAGGTGGTTCTGGTGACACCATATCACAAAGTTCTTGTTCAGTTCTCTGTATTACCTCTCATCCCCGTTGTTGTTAATGAGACCCACAATGGCTGAGTCATCTGAGAATTTTTGTAAGTGACAGTGTGGTGTGTAGTGTGTGAAATCAGCAGTGTAAATGGTGAAGAGAAGAGGAGCCAGCACTGTCCCCTGCGGCGCCCCCGTGCCACAGACCACAGTGTCAGACACACAACCACTTGTCCTCACATACTGTGGCCTGTTGCTCAGGAAGTCCAGGAGCAATGCTGACAGGTGGTGGTGCACTCCCGCGTGGTCCAGCTTGTCCCTCAGGAGATCTGGTTTGATGGTGTTAAAAGCACTGGAGAAGTCATAGAACATGACTCTCACAGTGTTACCAGGCCCCTCTAGGTGAGACAGGGCCCTCTGTGTGAGGAAGATAACAGCATCCTCAACCCCGATGCCAGGCTGGTAGGCAAACTGCAGTGGGTCTGCAGATGAGCTCACCAGGGGGCGCAGGTGATAGAGGACCAGCCTCTCCAGGGTCTTTGCCAGGTGGGCTGTCAGAGCCACCGGTCTGTAGTGGTTGAAGTCACTGGGCCGAGATGTTTTGGGCAATGGTACCACACAAGATGTTTTCCATAGCTGCGGTACCTTCTGTTGCCTCAGGCTCATGTTGAACAGACGCTCCACAATCCCACTCAGTTGTTTTGCGCAGGATTTGAGGAGCCTGGAGCTGATGCCATCAGGACCAGTCACCTTCTTGGCTCTGAGTTTAGCCAGTTCTTTCTCCACCTGGGATGTGGAGAGCACCATACTGGACGTACTGGAGGGGCTGGACGTGGCAGCTGATGTTTCAGGTGGGGGGAGTTGTGGCTGTGACAGGGCTGGTTGGTCGAATCTATTAAAGAACCTATTTAGGTCATTTACCCACTTCTGGTCTCTAGTCAGCTCGGGCCTGGAGTTGTTGTGGCCTGAGATGGTTTTCAGGCTCTTCCAGACCCCCTGACATCACACTGCTGCAGTTGTTTCTCCATCTTCCTCCTATAGCTGCTTTTCCCCTCTCTAATTTTCCTTTTCAGTTCTCTCTGCACAGTCTTCATCTGCTCCCTATCGCCTGACTTAAAAGCCCTCCTTTTGTCCCTGAGGAGGGACTTTATGTCAGGAGTTATCCACGGTTTGTTATTTGAAAACAGTCTTACTGTCTTTGTGGGTATAGTTGAATCAACACAAAAGTTGATATAGTCTGTAACACAGCTAGTGAGACTATCAATGTCCTCCCCATGGTCCTCACAGAAGACATCCCATATTGTGGTGTCAAAACAAGCCCTAAGAGCCTCCATTGCCTCTTCAGACCAGACCTTCCTTGTGTGGTAAGTTACTGTTTGCTTGTGCACCATGGGCTTATAGACAAGGATAAGGTGCACCAGGTCATGGTCGGATCTCCCCAGGGGAGGGAGGGGGGATGATATATATGCCTCCTAAATGTTGGCAAAAAATAAGTCTAATGTTCTGTTACCTCTAGTATGAAAGGTGACATATTGACTAAATGTTGACAGAGTGGTAGTTGGGGGGGCATGGTTAAAATCGCCAATGATCAGAAGGAGGGCTTGAGGGTGCTGTGTTTGTAGTCTGCTCACAGTTGAGTGAAGAGCCTCCCGAGCCAAGTCTGCGTTAGCAGACGGGGGGATGTACACAGCTATCGCGATGACATGCGAGAGTTCCCGAGGTAAATAGTATGGTCTAGTGCTAATGGCCAATAGCTCAATGTCCACACTACACAGTTTTTCTTTGATGGTAATATGTCCCGGATTACACCATTTCTCATTTACAAACACAGCCAGTCCCCTGCCCTTTCGCTTACCACTGTCCTTTGTTCTGTCCGCCCTGATCAGCTGGAACCCGTCCACAGCAGCGTTAGAGTCCGGTGTTAGCTCCGTCAGCCAAGTTTCTGTAAACAGCATCATGCTACATTGCCGGTATTCCATCTGATGCCTTGTCAGCGCCGTGAGTTCATCCATCTTGTTGGAGAGGGATCTCACGTTCCCGGTGATAATGGCAGTAACGGTAGGCTTGAATCTTTTCTTCTTACTCCGGTACATCACTCCAGAGCGGCAGCCCCTTCTCCTTCTTTTCAGCCCAGGGGGGACATCAGGCCTGTAGCCGGTTAGCGTCCCAGCACTGCGTAGGGCTAACAGCTGTTCCCGAGTGTAAACAATCGCGTGCCCACTTTTTGTAGAGACAGCAAGCCAGGTGAGTAAAAGCCAGAAAAACAGAGCGAGCACCACGGTCTCGGCGTGCATAGTTTCTCCAGGAGAAAAACAGTTCTAGTAGAGGGGTTAGTCCAAGGAGTAGTCCACACAGAGACGCGAAGAAAGCACACAAAAACACTAAGTTACACAAACACACTCAGAGCTGCTGCAACAGGCTGCCACCGGTGCGGCGCCATTCCCCCTGCTGGGGGCCCAGCTGGGGACCCAGCAGGGGGAGCACTTAGAGAAAACAAACTATTGGAAGAAGCAAAGAAGAAATATCTAAGGATATTTAAGTGGAGGGTGTGGCCCATGTGAGCCTTTTGAAATCAGGCGGCCATTTTAGGTGAGTTGGCCTGTATGGCCTTGTTTTTGCTGGCATTGTTAGTGATTGTAGGACTGTTTAGGTGAGTTTGTCTGCTGAATCTGCTCATGTGTCTTGTCCTGCTTCCACCTCTGGCACCCTCTATACTTTCATTAACCCCTACCCGAACCAGGGTTTGAATCTCATTCCTACTTATCTTTACCTCTTCTATTTCCACCCTCTGAAGCCTATCTCAGATGTCATTGGGCGAGAGGCAGGGTACACTCTGGAAAGGTCGCCAGTCCATCACAAGGCCACACAGAGACAAGCGAGCACACACACGCTCACACTCACTGGGACGGGAGGAGGAAAACGGAGTACCTGGAGAAAACCCATGCTTACACGGCGAAAACATAGCCTGGGAATTCCCATGCTGCTTTGCGCTCAATTTCATTCTCACTGCAAAGTCAGCCTGGAAACCACCGCCCTTATTTTTGCCAGAGTTTGGGAACCAATCACAGAACGGGGGGGGGGGCAGCAAGACGATGACGACGTCTATGCGCTACACCGAAGCTTGTAGAGTGTTAATCCAACATGACAGCGGACACAACGTTACCGTTCGATGCAGCCTTAGAAAGTGTTTCGGAGTAGATTCACCCTAGGGTCATTTGAACCGTGACATCCAGCCAAGTAGCCCACCTGAAGTTTTTCCGATATTGGCTGAACATCAGCTGAGTTACTGAGTTATCCCGAATAGCTTAGTACAAGTGCTGATGGACCCTGGCAGTATCTCCAAAATTACCACACTAAAATCACATGCCATGACACCAAACTTCTACAGTAGCACAAATATGGTCTGTACTCACAAAACGATGCATTTGGAAGTTTGTACATAGTCCAGGAGTTTATTATTATCAACACAAGCCTGATAGCTTTTCTGCTGCTAAAGCTTCGTTGACGTCACTTCTGGGAGCTGGGAGCTTCAAAGTAAGATGAGGGTTGATCTACTACTGTAGACAACCACGCAAGGCTGCTCAATTTCTCCATTATTAAAATAAATTCACAACTCTACAACATAAAAATTCATGTAGAATATAGCATATAGGCCTACTTTGTTGTCAATGTAAGTAGCTTAGAGCGCAAGTTTACTTTTATTTTACTTTTTTTTCTTCTTCCTCGTCGAATTTCTGTCGTCATCTGGTATAAGTGATACAATTGGCTATGAATCGCGCGCAAAGCAGCATGGGAAGAACCTGACGTCATTTGATAGACATTCGTAGCGCCCAATAAACGGCTCTAGGCATTCGTAAACCACGCCTCAAATACGAGAAAATGCACACCTAGTTCCCAGACCACCATCTCATCGAGATTGTGGACGCGTCAGCCAGGCTAGCGAAAACATGCAAACTTCACAGAAAAAGGCCCCAGCCGGGAATCGAACCTGGAACCCTCTTGCTGTGAGGCGACGGTGCCAGCTACCACACCAACATGCAGCCCAATCATAATCCAATAAAATCCAATTAATTCAATTAAAAATTAGTCCAATTCATACATACAGAGCCAATTCAAAATCAATTTACAAGCCAAGGAAACCAACAGATTGCACCGAAACTTCTCTTCGGTCCAATCTCCCGTCCTGAGCATACATAGATATAGAATAGAATAGAATAGAATAGAATAGAATAGAATTGAATAGAACTACTTTATTCATCCCAGGTGGGAAATTGCTTTGCAGTTGCAGCATACAGACAGTAAAAATAAAAATAAAAATAAAATAAAAATAATAAGAATAAAATAAAAATATATGTACAGCAAAAAGTGCAACAATGCAGTTGTGCGAGATTGAGATACCAAATGACATTAGTGCAGAACAATGATTAACTATTATTATACAAAGTGATGGCATGTGGCAGGAAAGATTTCCTGTATCTGTCCCTTCGACAGCGGACCTGAAGCAATCTGTGTGAGAAGGTGCTGTCTGTCCACTGTGTGGTGGAGAGGGTGCTGTTGTCCATGATAGATAAAAGCTTCTTCCGTGTCCTCCTCTCCACCACGGTTTCAAAGAAAAAGCAAAGAAAATGGCACCGGCAACAACACTGTGGTAGAAGGTCTCCAACATCTTGCTGCACACATTGAAGCGACTGTGGAGCGAAACGACTCCATTTTAACAGGAAGAAACCTCTGGCAGAATCAGACTCAGGAAGGGTGGCCATCCGCCTCGACCAGCTGGGGTTTCAGTGGAAAGAAAAGAGGGGAAAACACGATAACACCATTGAAAGGTTACCTGCTGAGATAGGAAAACACAAGTTAATGACAACAATAATGTCAAATGTACATAATGTCATATGAGAAATTAAACGGGGTAAAAAGAGAGCAAAGTGAGGAAAGGTGTGACAGATGAGGCCCCTCAGCAGTCTAGGCCTATAGCAGCTTAACTATGGGATGTTTCAGGGTCACCTGAGCCATCCCTAACTAAGTTTTATCAAAAAGGAAAGTTTAAGCCTAATCTTAAAGTTAGAGAGGGTGACTGCTTCCTGAAGCCAAACTGGCAGCTGGTTCCACAGAGAGGGGCCTGATAACTGAAGGCTCTGCCTCCCATTCTACTTTTAGAAACTCTGGGAACCACAAGTAAACCTGCAGTCTGAGAGCAAAGTGTTCTGTTGGGAAAATATCTAACAATAAGATCTTTAAAATGTGATGGAGCTCGGTCATTAAGAGCTTTATATGTGAGGAGAAGAATCTTAAATTCTATTCTGAATTTAACAGGGAGCCAATGAAGAGAAGCTAAAACTGGAGAAATATGATCTCTCTTGTTAGTTCTCATCAGAACTCTGGCTGCAGCATTTTGGATCAGCTGGAGGCTTTTCAGAGAATTTGTGGGACAGCCCAATAATAAAGAATTACAGTAGTCCAATCCTGAAGTAACAAATGCATGGAGCAGTTTTTCTCCATCACTCTGAGACAGGATGTTCCTGATTTTAACAATATTACGAAGGTGAAAGAAGGCAGTCCTAGAAACCTGTTTTCCATGTGCATCAAATGATAAATTCTGGTCAAAAATAACTCCAAGGTTCCTCACTGTAGTACTAGAAGCCAAGGAAATACCATCGAAAGTAACTATATAGATAGACAATTTCTCCCTGAAGTGCTTGTCTGAATTTAGAAGCTGACAGTTCTAAGTCATCCAGGTCTTTAAGACAGGCTTGTTGTCTGACCAACCTATTGGTTTCATCTGGTTTTATAGATAAGTACAGCTGAGTATCATCAGCATAGCAATGGAAATTTATGCCATGCTGTCTAATAAGGTTACCTAATTAGTTACCTGTTACCTATCCACTTCGTGCCTTGTGGCACATAAGGCCTTCACAGAGCATTTCCACTTCTCCCGGTCAGCTGCTGCAGTCCTCGCTTCAGCCCATGATGTCCATCCTAGCTCTTTTCTTTCTCTCTCCACAGTACGTCTCCAGGTGGTCTTTGGTATTCCTTTTCTTCTTTTCCCTTCTGGTGCCCAGGTCATTGCTATATTGCAGTCGTTGTTGTGGTCCTGCCGTAATATGTGTCCAATCATTTTCCATCTACGTAGCTTCACTTCTTCACTCAATGCCTTCATCTCAGCTCTATCTAGCAGGTCTTCAGTTCTGACGTGGTCTTGCCAATGTATACGGAGTATTCTGCGTAGGCATCTATTATGGAACACATCTACTGCTTTGTTATCTCCTTTGTTCATTTTCCATGTTTCACATCCGTATAGCAAGACTGGCACTACTAGCGTCTTGAAAAGTCTTAGTTTTGTTCTCCTTGTGATGCTGTTGGAGCTCCAGATCTTCTTGAGTCTGATGAAAGCACCTCTTGCTTTTGATAGTCGGTTCTTCAGGTCTTTCATTCCACCTCCCTCTTTACAAACTGTGGCTCCCAAGTATGTGAACTGCTCCACCTCTTCAATGTATTTTCCATTGATCTGGATTCTTTCCTGGTTGCTTGAGTTAATCCTCATTGTTTTTGTTTTTTGTGTGTTAATCTTAAGACCTACTCGCCTGGCCTCTTCATCTAACCGTGTTGTTTTATTCTGAATTTGTTGTTTTGTAGAGGATAGTAATGCTATGTCATCTGCGAAGTCCAAGTCGTCCAGTTTTGATGTTAGCTTCCATCTAATTCCATTTTCTCCCCGTCTAACTGTTCTTCTCATGATCCAATCTATCACAATCAAGAATAAGAATCCTGACATATTGCAGCCTTGTTTGACACCGGTTTTAATGTCAAACCATTCACAAATTTCTCCCTGGTCTTCAACTGCACACTGGAAGTCTTCATAGAATGTTCTCACCATTCTCACAATCTTGTCTGGGATTCCATACTTTTCCATGATTATCCACAGGCTCTTGTGATGGACAGAGTCAAAAGCCTTCTCAAAGTCTACAAAATTCATATACAGTGTTGCTTGCCACTCATTAACCTGTTCTATGATGTTCCGTAGTACGAAGACTTGCTCTATCGTTCCCCTTCCTGTTCTGTAACCTGCTTGTTCTTTTCTAAGTCTGCAGTCAACTCCCTGTCTTATACGGTCTACAATAATCCTGCCGAGTATCTTTCCCACAACAGATAGTAGGGTTATGCCTCTTGAGTTCTTACATTCTTTGAGGTTTCCTTTCTTTGCTAGTTTGATGATAAGCCCTTTCTTCAAGTTTGTTGGAATCTTTTTATGTATCCATACCTTCCGTAGTAGTTGGTGCACTTTTATTGTTGAGAAGTCTACATCAGTTTTTAATAACCTAATTAGGCCCTCGAGAAAAACGCGATTTTGCGATCGCTGATTTTATTGCAAAATCAGCAAAATACCGCTGATTATGCGGGGGTCAATATTTTCCAAAAAAGCCGCATATTCACCACAATAATCACATTTTCTGCGCAAAATATGCAGGACTCGCTTGATTTCACAATCTCCGCACTTTTTCTGCCTAAAGTTGGGAAGAGAAAAAAATGTCTAAATGAACCAAATTAACTGCCGATTTAATTTATATGCGACTCGCGGCTTGCGACGTCATTGCCACCGACATTGCCACCGACACACACAAGGAAAACAGCACCGTAGCGTGAATTAACGAGAGACAAAATGAAAAAAGCTAATCGATCTCACCCACCGACGCACATTACTGCCAAAGACCGGGCAAACCAGCACCCCGATGTCTTGCACGAAAGCAGGGGGAAACTATTCTGCACCCCGTGCAACTGTGTGTTGGAGCATAAAAGAAAATCGTCGGTGACGTGCCACTTTACCAGCGCGAAACATTTGAAAATGCTTTCTGCAGCTGCGGAAAGGAAAGCCAAAGCCAGACAGCTGACGTTCACCGAGGCATCAACCTCCAACACCATTGCGAGGGCTACCAGAAACGAGGTGAGTAGCGTACAAGCTTGAAATTGGCCAAATAAAGAATAAATGAAACAGAATGAGACCGAGAAGTGTGTGTGTGTGTGTGTGTGTGTGTGTGCGCGCGTGTGTATGTATTGTGAAACTGCTCAAGTTGTTAAAATAAAAAAACCTTCTGTGAAGTAACTTGGTTCCAGTATGCTTGTTTATCATAGGAGGTCTTTAAAATGACTCTTTTTCATTCAGTAGCAGCATATTTTGCAACTTTGCATAATTCACAACTTTTTGCATAATTAGCAAGTTTCCGCAACTTTTCGCAATTTCACGGCATAAAATCATTAAAAAACCCGCATATTCAATCGCAAAATCCAGGATTTTAGCCCGCAAGATCAAGGATTTTAGCCCGCGTAATCAAGGATTTATGCCCGCGTTTTTCTGGAGGGTCTACCTAATGGAAGCATGTATAAAGTGAAAAAAAATCGGTCCAAGCACAGAACCCTGAGGAACTCCATGACTTACTCTGGTGTGTGAGGAAGATTCTTCATTTACAAGAACAAACTGAAATCTATCAGATAAATATGATTTAAACCAGCCTAATGCAGTTCCTTTAATCCCAATAACATGTTCAAGTCTCTTTAATAAGAAACTATGATCGACCGTATCAAATGCAGCACTGAGATCCAACAGGACAAGCACAGACACAAGTCCGCTATCAGAGGCTAAGAGGAGATCATTGGTAACTTTCAGCAGTGCAGTTTCTGTGCTATGATGCACTCTGAATCCTGACTGAAACTCTTCAAACAGATTATTTCTGTGTAAATGATCACAAAGTTGAGCTGCATCTATTTTTTCAAGAACTTTAGAAATAAAAGGGAGATTGGATATAGGTCTATAATTAGCTAACACTTCTGAATTAAGAGTAGTTTTTTTTAAGTAAAAGTTTAATTACAGCAACCTTAAAAGGCTGAGGTTCATATCCTGTCAACAAAGACAGATTGATCAAATCCAATATGGAATTGTCAATTAATGGGAAAACCTCCTTGAACAGTCTGGTTGGGATTGGGTCTAAAATACAAGTTGATGGTTTAGAAGAGACTATTGCTGTTGTTAGCTCAGAGAGATCAACTGGGCAGAAGCCGTCTGAATACAAATCAGGTTCTAAAGATACTTCTAAACAGTGACGTGCACAGGTAATGGCCCAAGTTGCCAGGGCAACCGCCCTTTTGCTGGGAGTAGAGCGACTGCCCTGACGGCCTGAAAAGGTGAGCTTGAAATATGTACACAGTGCCTAGGCTACAAGACATGATCACAATCAACTTCTCTAAAATCCAATGTTGAGTTTAGGACGTTTAGTGACCATGAATAATCTGACAGCCAGCTACTGTGCCACGTTTAGGTAGCAAAACAAAAAAAACACCGACAGCCAGCTAGCTTGCAGTCAATGTTTTACATGGCTCAGAAAAATAATATAGGCCTAGGCTAATATGATTTCATATTTCAACATGATTTCTTTATAATTCGTAATTTTGACAGAAGTTTCCTAAAATAAAGTCTTCAGAGTCAATCATTCAGATTGTCCGACCTCCTACTCCTTGCCATAGAGAAGGACATTGAAATTAACAAGCACGAGGTGCTGAAGATTTTTGTTGACATGGCTTCCAATAGGCGCCTTCTTTTTTGAACTTTTACACTGTTAGTGTTAAAGTACACTGCTACACTTTTAACACCTTACACTGTGTATCGCTACACGGTTACTGTTACACTGCTTAATATTTCAATAAAGACAGTGTGCTTATAGTGAAAACCTGTGAGGTTGTTTTGTTGTTGCTGTTTTTTTTTTTGGGGGGGGGGGTTGCCCTTTCTTCAGGTTAGAGCAACTGCCCTCCAATATTCCTGTGCACGTCCCTGCTTCTAAAGCTGCTGTACTTGATGGTACATCACTGATAATAGTGGGAAGGACTCCATCAATCTCTCTAATAGAAACAATTTTATTGATAAAGAAGCTCATGAAATCATCACTGCTGAGAGTTAAAGGAATACCTGGCTCAACTGAGCTCGGACTCTTAGTCAGACTGGCTACAGTGCTGAAAAGAAACCTGGGATTGTTCTTATTCTCTGCTTATGAATAATAAGCAGTTCTAGCTTTATGAAGGGCTTTCTTATACGTTATTAAACTATCTTTCCAGACTAATTAGAGGAACGCCATTGTCTCTACAGCTTTCTTGCAGTGTGCTTTAAAGCAGCTGTGAATTATACCAAGGAGCCAGCCTCTTCTGACTGATTACCTTCCTTTTCAGAGGGGCAACATTGTCCAGTGCTGTACGCATTGAAACTATAGTGCTGTCAACAAGAGAGTCAAGTGTTGTAGTAAAATTTAGGTAGCTGTCCTCTGTAATATTAGCACAAGACAGTGAAGAAAAGGATGATGGAATTAACTCTTTACATCTGGTTACAGCATCCTCTGATAGACACCTTCTATATGTAAATTTCTTCTCGGAAACTGTATAGTCAAGTAATGTAAACTCAAAGGAGGTTATCAAAAGATGGTCAGATAAGACAGGGTTATGAGGGAACACTGTTAACTGTTCACTCTCAATGCCATAAGTCAGCACAAGATCAAGGGTGTGATTAAGGCAGTGAGTCGGTCTGTGAACACTCTGAGAAAATCCAATAGGGTCTAATATAGAATTAAAGTTCATATTCAGGCTGTCATTTTCAACATCTACATGAATATTAAAGTCACCCACTACAATGACTTTATCTGTACTCAGCACTAACTGGGATAAAAACTCTGAGAATTCAGACAGAAACTCAGAATAATGGCCAGGTGGACGATACACAACAACAAACACAAGAGGTTTCTGTGATTTCCACTTTGCGTGGGAAAAACTGAGAATTAGAGATTCAAAAGAGCTAAAGCTAATATTGGGTCTAGGAATGATTAATAACCCTGATCTGAAGATAGCTGCCACTCCTCCTCCTCTGCCTGTGGTTCGAGGAACGTGAACATTTAAACAGTCAGAGGGAGTTGATTCATTAATGCTAACATGATCCTCCTGCTGCAGCCAGGTTTCTGTAAGACAAAATATATCAATGTGATGATCACAAATAAACTCATTCACTAACAGAGACTTCGAAAGGAGAGATCTGATATTCAGCAAACCACATTTAATAGTTTGATGTTTTTGTACAGTTAAAGTTTTTCATATATATATATTTTTTTTAATTTGTTTTCTGGATTTGCTCCTCTTGTTTTTATTGATTTGATAAAAATCAATAAGAGAAAAACACACTGCAAGTTCACTCAAAACACAACGGAAGTTCACCAGGCCACTAGGGGGTCTCGACCTTTGGGATATTGGAGGAGTAACAAAGGAGAAGAAAGTATAAAGGTACGTTGTCCTTTCTGTCTTTTTTAAACACTTGGCATAAAGAACAATGTACCTTTTGACTTTCTTCTCCTTTGTTACTATGCTCGATCACCCTTAGTCGATCCCCTAGTGACCTGGCGAACTTCTGTTTTTCCTCTCTTGCATGTGTTTCGAAGTTTGCAGCGCGTTTCTCTCTTGCATGTGTTTTGAAGTTTGCAGTGCATTTCTCTCTTGCATGTGTTTTGAAGTTTGCAGCGTTTCTCTCTTGCATGTGTTTTGAAGTTTGCGGCGCGTTTCTCTCTTGCATGTGTTTTGAAGTTTGCAGCGCATTTCTCTCTTGCATGTGTTTTGGCGTTTGCAGCGTGTTTCTCTCTTGCATGTGTTTTGAAGTATGCAGCGCGTTTCTCTCTGGCATGTGTTTTGGAGTTTGCAGCGCGTTTCTCTCTTGCATGTGTTTAGGCGTTTGCAGTGCGTTTCTCTCTGGCATGTGTTTTGGCGTTTGTAGTGCGTTTCTCTCTTGCATGTGTTTTGGAGTTTGCAGCGCGTTTCTCTCTTGCATGTGTTTTGGCGTTTGCAGTGCGTTTCTCTCTGGCATGTGTTTTGGCGTTTGTAGTGCGTTTCTCTCTTGCATGTGTTTTGAAGTTTGCAGCGCGTTTCTCTCTCTCATGTGTTTTGAAGTTTGCAGCGTGTTTCTCTCTTGCATGTGTTTTGGCGTTTGCAGCGTTTCTCTCTTGCATGTGTTTTGGAGTTTGCAGCGTTTCTTTCTTGCATGTGTTTTGAAGTGTGCAGCGTTTCTCTCTTGCATGTGTTTTGAAGTATGCAGCGCGTATCTCTCTTGCATGTGTTTTGAAGTTTGCAGCGCGTTTCTCTCTTGCATGTGTCTTGGCGTTTGCAGCGCGTTTCTCTCTTGCATGTGTTTTGTCGTTTGCGTCGCGTGTGCTCCGGTCGTTTTTGTGATAGCCGCATTTTTCTCTTGCAGCGTTTTACTGTTGGATTTGTTTTGCCGTTCAGGACGATCTGGCGGAGAAGCAGTCACAGCAAACCTTAAATACACAGCCATAGATAAGTAGATGACCTATGGTTGTGCCGGAGTAAGCCCAGGAAACACGGATCCACCCGTAGGCAAGACAAGGTCTGCCCACCAATCCACCTACAGCAGAGAAAACAGAGAAAACAGAAAAAGCAGCCCAGCCTGCGCAGACCCTGACAGAACTGACAAAGTATCAGCAATCCAGGAATAAGTATCTATGGATGTGTGCTTTCTACTGACAAACCTTTGACAATACTTTTGATAAACTAAAATATGGCTTAAAGAACAATGTACCTTTTGACTTTCTTCTCCTTTGTTACTATGCTCGATCACCCTTAGTCGATCCCCTAGTGACCTGGCGAACTTCTGTTTTTCCTCTCTTGCATGTGTTTTGAAGTTTGCAGCGCGTTTCTCTCTTGCATGTGTTTTGAAGTTTGCAGCGCGTTTCTCTCTTGCATGTGTTTTGATGTTTGCAGCGCGTTTCTCTCTTGCATGTGTTTTGAAGTATGCAGCGCGTTTCTCTCTGGCATGTGTTTTGGCGTTTGCAGCGCGTTTCTCTCTTGCATGTGTTTTGGAGTTTGCGGTGCGTTTCTCTCTTGCATGTGTTTTGGAGTTTGCAGCGCGTTTCTCTCTTGCATGTGTTTAGGCGTTTGCAGTGCGTTTCTCTCTGGCATGTGTTTTGGCGTTTGTAGTGCGTTTCTCTCTTGCATGTGTTTTGAAGTTTGCAGCGCGTTTCTCTCTCTCATGTGTTTTGAAGTTTGCAGCGTGTTTCTCTCTTGCATGTGTTTTGGCGTTTGCAGCGTTTCTCTCTTGCATGTGTTTTGGAGTTTGCAGCGTTTCTTTCTTGCATGTGTTTTGAAGTGTGCAGCGTTTCTCTCTTGCATGTGTTTTGAAGTATGCAGCGCGTATCTCTCTTGCATGTGTTTTGAAGTTTGCAGCGCGTTTCTCTCTTGCATGTGTCTTGGCGTTTGCAGCGCGTTTCTCTCTTGCATGTGTTTTGGAGTTTGCGGTGCGTTTCTCTCTTGTATGTGTTTTGGAGTTTCAGCGCGTTTCTCTCTTGCATGTGTTTAGGCGTTTGCAGTGCGTTTCTCTCTGGCATGTGTTTTGGCGTTTGTAGTGCGTTTCTCTCTTGCATGTGTTTTGGAGTTTGCAGCGCGTTTCTCTCTTGCATGTGTTTAGGCGTTTGCAGTGCGTTTCTCTCTGGCATGTGTTTTGGCGTTTGTAGTGCGTTTCTCTCTTGCATGTGTTTTGAAGTTTGCAGCGCGTTTCTCTCTCTCATGTGTTTTGAAGTTTGCAGCGTGTTTCTCTCTTGCATGTGTTTTGGCGTTTGCAGCGTTTCTCTCTTGCATGTGTTTTGGAGTTTGCAGCGTTTCTTTCTTGCATGTGTTTTGAAGTTTGCAGCGTTTCTCTCTTGCATGTGTTTTGAAGTATGCAGCGCGTTTCTCTCTTGCATGTGTTTTGAAGTTTGCAGCGCGTTTCTCTCTTGCATGTGTCTTGGCGTTTGCAGCGCGTTTCTCTCTTGCATGTGTTTTGGCGTTTGCGACGCGTGTGCTCCGGTCGTTTTTGTGATTGCCGCATTTTTCTCTTGCAGCCTTTTACTGTTGGATTTGTTTTGCCGTTCAGGACGATCTGGCGGAGAAGCAGTCACAGCAAACCTTAAATACACAGCCATAGATAAGTAGATGACCTATGGTTGTGCCGGAGTAAGCCCAGGAATCACGGATCCACCCGTAGGCAAGACAAGGTCTGCCCACCAATCCACCTACAGCAGAGAAAACAGAGAAAACAGAAAAAGCAGCCCAGCCTGCGCAGACCCTGACAGAACTGACAAAGTATCAGCAATCCAGGAATAAGTATCTATGGATGTGTGCTTTCTACTGACAAACCTTTGCTTACTTTTGATAAACTAAAATATGGCTTGTAAAGCTGCTGAGATTCATAGAGTATTTTCTATTTCCATGCTCTGTGACAATCATGGTTTTATTTTTTTAGGACCAATATTCTTCTAAATAAATAAATAATTTTATTTTGAATGCATACAATTGTAGGACGTTGACTACAGCCACACAGGGCTATGAAAATAAAGCATAAGACGGCATTTTCTTTAACAGTTTTCATGTTTTGATCTGTTCTACTTTTCAGCTGAAATTAAGATCAAAAAGTGACGAATAGTAAAGGTCCACGGTGACCTGCCCACTCTCTTGTTTCACAAACTTGGCTGACATACAATCCTAGCTTGTCTGTTTACATATTTTGTGTCTAAATACATGTGTGTTGTTCCATCTCCAGCTGTAACAAAACAAGAGCTCCCCTTTCAGTTTTTTGTCCATTGACACACTTCCTCCCTCTAAATTACCTGTATGTGTGTGTTACCTCTTTTCTCCCTCCACAACACAAACAAAGCGCTCCGTCCCATACCTGACAGGCCTGGCCAGCTTGTTTACATACTTTGTGGCTCTAAGTACATGTGTATGTTTTCACAGTGCTTCTTTTCTTTCGGTACAACAAAACAAGCTCTCCTCTCTTGAACATGACAGCTTGCTCTGAAGCTGATATTGCCCTCAGGGGCCAAGGAAAGAGGCAGAGATGATTCAAAATTACCTGCCATCCTGTCACCACATACATACACACAGACACACGCACACCTGAGGGGACAACAGGGGCTGTTGCTCTTAAGAGTGAGTCAAACCTGGATTATCTTACCTTCCCTTGCTCTGTCTCTCTCTTTAAGTCATTTGTACTACCCCCTTTCCCTCTCCCATCTCATTCTTCACCATTAACGGCTAGAGTTACTCAAACTCACACCACTCTAAAGCTCCAATGACTTATCTGGCATATCCTCCTCTCACGTCCCCTTGAGCTAGTATATAATCATCACTGTTTTGGGTGTGCATCCACAAGTATTACACTAATGCTCTGCTTCTCAATGATTACAGAAGACATTTGAAAGAAAAAAAAAAAGATTATTGAAATATTTACTGAGGTAAAGCAATCATGTGTATTAGCTTGATCTGCACATGATTCCAAAGCTTGTGGAACGCATTTTAATATTGGAAGGAAAATTAAACCAAATGACCAAAACCTCATCACAGAAAGAAAAACATCTTCAACATATCACAATCTGATTTGCACGATGTAATAAATAAATTAGTTAATTATTTCCTTTAATCAAATCCTCTGTTCACTAGTTACTTCTGCTCTGTGTATCTTCATACAGGCAACAATAGATGCATATGTCGATTTGCTTAACCAGTTGCATGGAGAGAAAAAAGAAAAGTACAAGAGTGAGAATAAACCAACAACAAGTAATTAACACAGGACAGGTTGGAGGGGCCAACAGCAGCATATCTAAATCAGTGGTATTTGCACCATTGTATGGTTTCGTTGTCTAAGATTACCAGAATTAAGATTGAATGTCCATCTTTAATATTTTATGGAGAGATCTTTTAGCATGTAACATTTCCGTCATATAGCACTATCATGTTACTACAGTAGCCCAGAAAAAACAAATGGAAGACTTATTCTTGGAATTATTTCACTGAATAAGCAATAAGTGAAGAAGAAATATTCACATGAATAGTGCTTATATGTGTCGACAATTTAGCCTAAACAAATATAAAGGCAGTTTGACTGAAAATGACGATAACATTATTTAGAAATGTATTAAGCCTGTCTAGCAATTACAAATAGATCCATAAATGCCTAAATTACAATTACAGTATATATATTTCAGTGGTGGTTTTAGATTAATGCGAGAATCAGCCACTTACATTTGTCTGGATTAGTTAGAATGAGGGTTTTTTTTAGCACTGAGTGGTATCTGGTGGGCGGGGCTCTTTGGGAATGTAGGCTGGCCGGAGAGCCGCGCTCCCAGTTCCACAAGGTTGCCTGCCCCTCAATTTTAAATGATCACTTTTAGAAAATATGGAAGAGCCCCTCCCTCCCACCCCAGACATTGGGGATGTCTGGGATCCATCCATTAAAGGAGGGGCTCCCCCCCCCCCGCCGGACGTCCGGCCGCCTGCTGAACGGTCTCCGGTTCCTCCTCCTGCTACGCCATCGGAGGTCTGGGTGCCAACCAGACCACCGTCTCCTGCTGCCATGTCGTCGGAGGTCTGGCCGCCCGCCAGACCACCGCCTCCTGCCACGTCGTCGGATGTCCGGCCGCCTGCTGGACGGTCTCCGGCTCCTCCTGCTGCCACGTCGTCGGAGGTCTGGGTGCCAACCAGACCACCGCCTCCTGCTGCCATGTCGTCGGAGGTCTGGGAGCCTGCCAGACCACCGCCTCCTGCCACGTCGTCGGAGGTCTGGGTGCCAACCAGACCACCGCCTCCTGCTGCCATGTCGTCGGATGTCTGGGCGCCCGCCAGACCACCGGCTCCTGCCACGTCGTCGGATGTCCGGCAGCCTGCTGGACGGTCTCCGGCTCCTCCTGCTGCCACGTCGTCGGAGGTCTGGGTTCCAACCAGACCACCGCCTCCTGCTGCCAAGCCATTGGAAGTCTGGCCGCCTGCCAGACCACCGCCTCCTGCTGCCACATCGTCGGAGGTCTGGGTGCCAGCCAGACCACCGCCTCCTGCCACGTCGTCGGATGTCCGGCCGCCTGCTGGACGGTCTCCGGCTCCTCCTGCTGCCACATCGCCGGAGGTCTGGGTGCCAACCAGACCACCGCCTCCTGCTGCCACGCCATTGGAAGTCTGGCCGCCTGCCAGACCACCTCTTCCTGCTGCCACATCGTCGGAGGTCTGGGTGCCAGCCAGACCACTGCCTCCTGCCACGTCATCGGATGTCCGGCCGCCTGCTGGACGGTCTCCGGCTCCTTCTGCTGCCACGTCGTCGGAGGTCTGGGTGCCAACCAGACCACCGCCTCCTGCTGCCACGCCATTGGAAGTCTGGCTGCCTGCCAGACCACCTCTTCCTGCTGCCACGTCATCGGAGGTCTGGGTGCCAACCAGACCACCGCCTCCTGCTGCCACGTCATCGGAGGTCTGGGTGCCAACCAGACCACCACCTCCTGCCGCCACGTCGACGGATGTCTGGCTGCTTGCCAGACCACCGTCTCCTGCCGCCACGCCGATGGAAGTCTGGGCGCCCGCCAGACCACCGTCTCCTGCTGCCTGAAGCCGGTACTCTTACCGCATGCCTGATCGGCCACTGCAGCCACGCCACCGGTGTTCTGGTCCCCCGTCTGACCGGCTTCGAGCCCCTCCCTCCCACCCTCAGACTTTTTAGGGTCGTCTGGGGGGGGGCTCTGTCACGCCCATGGACTTATGTGTTTAGTTTCATGTTTTAAGTTACGTTTTTGTGTTCAGTTCATGTCTTGATTTTGAGTTTTTAGTCCTGCCATTGGTTTTCCCCTCACTCTGTTAATTAGTTAATGCCCCTCACCTGTCTGTCATTGTCACCAGCTGCACTCCCTCTCCAATCACTCCCAGCCCTCTATTTAGTCTCCTGTCTCCCCTGTCTGTTTGTGTGTTCTTTGTTTGTCACCTGTCCTTCACGCCATGCCACAACCTGTTCTGACCCAAGCTAAGTATTTATTTATTCCATGCCATGAAAGTCTTTTGTTTGTTTTACCCAGTTATGTTTTTTGAATTCGGCTTTTGGTTTGAACTTTGTTTTGTTTGTTAAATAAACCCAGTTTTCTATTTTGAAGTCCGCATCTGTGTCCTACATCACCACCTTCACCCTCAGATTCTTCTCCTCACATATAAAGCTCTTAATGACCGAGCTCCATCATATCTTAAAGATCTCATAAGATATTTTCCTAACAGAGCACTTCGCTCCCAAACTGCAGGTTTACTTGAGGTTCCCAGAGTTTCTAAAAGTAGAATGGGAAGCAGAGCCTTCAGTTATCAGGCCCCTCTCTTGTGGAATAAGCTGCCAGTAAATGTCCGGGAAGCTTTTTGATAAAGCTTATAGTTAGGGATGGCTCAGGTGATCCTGAAACATCCCATAGTTAAGCTGCTATAGGCCCAGACTGCTGGGGGGCCTCATCTGTCACACCTTTCCTCACTTTACTCTCTTTATCCCCTGTTCAATTTCTCAAATGATATTATGTACATGTGACATTATTGTGGTCATTAACTCGAATGAGTTAACACCAACAGTTATCCTTTGAATGGTGTTACAGTTTTTGATGTACCCTCTTTTCTGTCCTCTCAAACCCCAGCTGGTTGAGGCGGATGGCCACCCTTCCTGGTTCTGGTTCTGCCAGAGGTTTATTCCTGTTCTAAGGGAGTCGTTTCTCTCCACAGTCGCCTCAGGCACGCTCAGGACGGGAGATTGGACTGAAGACAAGTTTCAGTGCAATCTGTTGGTTTCCTTAGCTAGGAAATTATTTTTGAATTGGCTCTATATGAATTCATTGGATTATTTTTTTAATTAATTAATTGGATTTTATTGAATTGGATTATGATAACAATGAATTGAACTCCAATTGGCTTGAATTGGATTATATTATTTAAGTGCTTTGAGATGACATTTGTTGAAATTTGGCGCTATAGAAATAAACTGAATTGAATTGAATTTCAGGTCCTCAGAATCAGAATCAGAAAAGATTTTATTGCCAAGTAATTTTCACATCACAAGGAATTTGGCCTGGTCTGTTTGGTGCAATAAAACAAAAAATATAAAAAACTAAACAAATAAAATAATAAAATATATAAAAATAAAATAAAAATATATGTACAAAGTATTCGTAAATGAAGAGCTGAGGGCAGAAGAGTCCGACAGGAGCTCTCATATAGGCCTGAGAGAATTGTCCTTTTTGGTATCAGAAAACGTGTTGAATGAAAGATGAAAATTTATGTTTGAGGGGCTATAACTCTGTCCAATGCTGGCCTGAGGCCCTCAAGCTGTGTCCAGATGTTCATTTTGAAGCTAAAATAAGGTAAAGTAACTCAAACATACACACACAGAAAACGTGAAATAATTACACCAACTTATTTAAGATATCACAAGGCAATGTAAAGCAAATGTGAGTGCTTAATTTGAATAAATGCTTAATTTGTATACATTTACTGTCTGTACGCTGCGACTGCAAAGCAATTTCCCAGCTGGGATGAATAAAGTAGTTCTATTCTATTCTATTCTATTCTATTCTAATTTAGAATACAATGTAATGTCAATGTGTATATTTCTTTATACGAACCTAAGTTAAATTAGAAAAAAAAGGATTATGTAACTTAATGCAATTATAAGACTGGATCGCTATCTCCATATTTTATTTGTGTGGCTGTTGATATAGCCATCAGACACCCATTATTGAACTTTTAGGTGAAGTTATATGCATCATATTTCTTATAGAGAACACTCAAGTACCGTTTTTGTGTCATATCTTAAAGTGACATTTTATGGAAAAATCACCTTTTTCAGTTCGTAAAGATTGTTTTCGGCACCGGTCCTCAGTTTGTTGCTACACTGAATGTGGGATACAGTTCTTGGTGCGTTAACATTACATTACTGACATGTTTTTGCTAAAGATGTAGTTCTCTAAGAACAATTATTTAATGATGTTAAAATTTACAAAATTTTTAAAAGCAGTAATTACGTGTATGCTGTCTCTGCCTTGGTCCATTACTGTTGATGAGAAAGCATTGTTTAGTAACATCTGTTGCCAACTTGTAGCACTACACTGCAAAACGATTCACTCTCAGATTAATATCTACTACTTATATCTATAAAGAGCTCGAGTATTTTTGGTAGGACTGGAGGAATAGCGTCATTAGGTTTGCGTTTACTGCAATAAATTATACACCAGACGCGTAGGTTTGGTAACATACGTAACCACATCATATTACATAAACTATCATTTATAAAAACTATCATCACTATCATCATAAAAAGGACAGTGCATTCTTAGCCAACGTACAAACATAATCAAGGATTTGTTGAACCATTCCTAACAGACATCTCAGAATGATAAATAATTCCCTAGAGACAGTTTAGATAGAAATAAAGTCCCAAGTGCAGTCCCAAACCCAAAGGGAGACAAAGGCACAAGACTATATGACTGATATATTCAAAAGCTTGGGAATTAATGAGATAATAATTGCTGGAAAATATGTGTAAAGCAGAATAGAAAAAAAATGTCTGCCATTTCTGTGTCACAGACTGTAGTGAAAACTGATTTACAAAAAATAAATACTGATGATCTCCCCCTTGAGCTGTCACCTTACCGTGGTGGGGGGGTTTGCGTGCCCCAATGAGTCTGGGAGCTATGTTGTCTGGGGCTTTAAGCCCCTGGTAGGGTCACCCATGGCAAACAGATCCTAGATGAGGGACCAGACAAAGAACAGCTCACAAAAAACCCCTATGATGATAAAAGAAAATGGACACCGTGTTCCCTTGCCTGGACGTGGGTCACCGGGGCCTCCCCCTGGAGCCAGGCCCAGGGGTGGGGCCCGCCGGCGAGCGCCTGGTGGCCGAGTCTGTGCCCGTGGGGCTCGGTCGGGCACAGCCCGAAGGAACGACACGGGTCCCCCTTCCGACAGGCTCACCACCTGTGGGAGGGGCCATGGGGGTCGGGTGCAGTGTGAGCTGGGCAGCAGCCGAAGGCGGGGACCTTGGCGGTCTGATCCTCGGCTACTGAAGCTGGCTCTTGGGACGTGGAACGTCACCTCTCTGCTGGGGAAGGAGCCTGAGCTGATGCGCGAGGCTGAGCGGTTCCGGCTAGATATAGTCGGACTCACCTCGACGCATGGCTTGGGCTCCGGAACCAGCCTCCTCGAGAGGGGTTGGACTCTCTTCCACTCTGGAGTTGCCCGCGGTGAGAGGCGTAGAGCAGGTGTGGGCATACTTATTGACTTGTGCGCCTGTACATTGGGGTTTACCCCGGTAGACGAGAGGGTAGCCTCCCTCCGCCTTAGGGTGGGGGGACGGGTCCTGACTGTTGTTTGTGCTTATGCACCAAACGGCAGTTCAGAGTACCCACCTTTTTGGAGTCCCTGGAGGAGGCACTGGAGAGTGCTCCTCCGGGAGACTCCCTCGTCCTGCTGGGGGACTTCAATGCTCACGTGGGCAATGACAGTGAGACCTGGAGGGGCGTGATTGGGAGGAACGGCCCCCCCGATCTGAATCAGAGTGGTGTTTTGTTGTTGGACTTCTGTGCTCGTCACGGACTGTCCATAACGAACACCATGTTCAGGCATAAGGGTGTCCATATGTGCACTTGGCACCAGGACACCCTAGGCCGCAGCTCGATGATCGACTTTGTAGTCATATCATCGGACTTGCGGCCGTATGTCCTGGACACTCGGGTGAAGAGAGGGGCGGAGCTGTCAACTGATCACCACCTGGTGGTGAGTTGGCTCCGCTGGTGGGGGAGGAAGCCGGTCAGACCTGGCAGGCCCAAACGTATTGTGAGGGTTTGTTGGGAACGGCTGGCGGAATCCCCTGTAAGGAGGAGTTTCAACTCCCACCTCCGGCAGAGCTTCAACCATGTCCCGGGGGAGGTGGGGGACATTGAGCCCGAATGGGCCATGTTCCGTGCCTCCATTGTTGAGGCGGCCGACCGGAGCTGTGGCCGTAAGGTGGTCGGTGTCTGTCGTGGCGGCAATTCCCGAACCCGCTGGTGGACCCCAGTGGTGAGGGAGGCCGTCAAGCTGAAGAAAGAGTCCTATCGGGCCTTTTTGGCCATTGGGACTCTGGAAGCAGCTGATGGGTACCGACAGGCCAAGCGGAACGCAGCCTCGGCGGTTGCTGAGGCAAAAACTCGGGCTTGGGAGGAGTTCGGGGAGGCCATGGAGAACGACTTCCGGACGGCCTCGAGGAGATTCTGGTCCACCATCCGGCGGCTCAGAGGGGGGAAGCGATGCACCGTCAACACCGTGTATGGTGAGGGCGGGGCTCTGCTGACTTCAACTAGGGACGTCGTGAGTCGGTGGGGGGAATACTTCGAGGGCCTCCTCAATCCTACCGACACGCCTTCCGATGAGGAAGCAGAGTTGGGGAGCTTGGACGTGGGGCCTCCCATTTTTGGGGCTGAGGTTGCCGAGGTGGTCAAAAAACTCCTCGGTGGCAAGGCCCCGGGGGTGGATGAGGTCCGTCCTGAGTTCCTCAAGGCTCTGGATGTTGTAGGGCTGTCTTGGTTGACACGCCTCTGCAGCATCGCGTGGACATCGGGGGCAGTGCCTCTGGACTGGCAGATCGGGGTGGTGGTCCCCCTCTTTAAAAAGGGGGACCGGAGGGTGTGTTCCAACTATAGGGGGATCACACTCCTCAGCCTCCCTGGTAAGGTCTTTTCGGGGTACTGGAGAGGAGGATCCGCCGGATAGTCGAATCTCGGATTCAGGAGGTGCAGTGTGGTTTTCGTCCTGGCTGTGGAACAGTGGACCAGCTCTATACCCTCCGCAGGATCCTGGAGGGAGCATGGGAGTTCGCCCAACCAGTCTACATGTGTTTTGTGGACTTGGAGAAGGCGTTCGACCGTGTCCCTCGGGGACTCTTGTGGGGGGTGCTCCGGGAGTATGGAGTGCCGGACTCCTTGATATGGGCTGTCCGGTCTCTGTATGACCGGTGTCAGAGTTTGGTCCGCATTGCCGGCAGTAAGTCGGACATGTTTCCTGTGAGGGTTGGACTCCGTCAGGGCTGCCCTTTGTCACCGATTCTGTTCATAATTTTTATGGACAGAATTTCTAGGCGCAGCCAGGGCGTTGAGGGGGTCCGGTTTGGCGACCTCAGAATCGGGTCTCTGCTTTTTGCGGACGATGTGGTTCTGTTGGCGTCGTCAGTCCATGACCTCCAGCTCTCACTGGAGCGGTTCGCAGCCGAGTGTGAAGCGGCTGGGATGACCATCAGCACCTCCAAGTCTGAGACCATGGTCTTCGGCCGGAAAAGGGTGGAATGCTCTCTCCGGGTCGGGAATGAGATCCTTCCCCAAGTGGAGGAGTTCAAGTATCTCGGGGTCTTGTTCACAAGTGAGGGACGAATGGAACAGGAGATTGACAGACGGATCGGTGCGGCGTCTGCAGTGATGCGGGCTCTGCACCGGCCCGTCGTGGTGAAGAAGGAGCTGAGCCAGAAGGCGAAGCTCTCGATTTACCGCTCAATCTATGTTCCTACCCTCACCTATGGTCACGAGCTGTGGGTAGTGACCGAAAGAACGAGATCGCGAATACAAGCGGCCGAAATGAGTTTCCTCCGCAGGGTGTCTGGGCTCTCCCTTAGAGATAGGGTGAGAAGCTCGGTCATCCGGGAGGGGCTCGGAGTAGAACCGCCGCTCCTCCGCATCGAGAGGAGTCCGATGAGGTGGCTCAGGCATCTGGTGAGAATGCCTCCTGGACGCCTCCCTGGTGAGGTGTTCCGGGCCCGTCCCACTGGGAAGAGGCCCCGGGGAAGACCCAGGACACGTTGGAGAGACTATGTTTCTCGGCTGGCCTGGGAACGCCTCGGGGTCCCCCCAGAAGAGCTGGAGGAAGTGGCCGGGGACAGGGACGTCTTGGGTCTCTTTGCTTAAGCTGCTGCCCCCGCGACCCGATCCCCGGACCAGCGGAAGATAATGGATGGATGGATGGATGGAAATACTAATGATATATTTCTGTACCTATTCTACCCGCATTGCTGACCCTGTGCAGCGAGGAATACAGCTAACTCTACTAATTAAGCATGCAGGTAGTTCCTCCTCATAAACTTTATTACAGTATTTATTACAGTTAGGAAATATAATATGAAATTGAAATAATTCTTTGTGTGTGTTTTTTTCAAATCACATTGCAGTAGCTTCTATTTTCTGAAACTACAATTGATCCATTTTTATACCGTCCTATATAAAGGATTGTGCCAGGGACGTTGCAAGGCATACAGCTGTACGGGGACCCAGGCCCCCAGCCAGTACACCACCACCAACACTGCCTTACTGTATACCGAAAATAAGCCTTTCCTGGATGTATAAGAACATTTATTCAGATTTGCATGAACCTCAACAGGTTTAACAGAGCTATAGGCTATTAAGCAAATAAAAACGCTTTTTTAGTTCAGCCATTTAGTTTTTCAATTCCTCCTTCTGTAGCACATCAAACATAATCAAGTAAGCCTTTTACAAGAGGCAATATTACTAAAAAACACAATATGCTCCGTATAACAATTTTCAACAGATACAAAATAATGAACAATACAGTGGAAACCGCTTATAGTGATCACGTTGGTCCAGAGCCAATTTGAACACTATAAGCGGTTGATTACTAAAACCGAATTTGTATTACAGTACAGGTATTTCACTTATTTTTTTATGCAGAATATCATCTAAATGCCATTTGTATCGTTTTTCAATGAGAAAAATTAAATGAAACGGATAGCTTCAGCATTTACTGAATTTTATTATCATGCAAGTACTGCGCAGTCCGCCGTCGTTTTCTTTCTCCGTCGTTAGCATTCATGACTGTCTCTCGTTGCTTAATTAGACTACACAAGGTAGCCTGAGGAATGCCAAGCTTCGCCGCAGCATCTCGTTGGCTCGTTTTTGGTAATTTGTCATACGCCTCGAGGAGACTACGTTTTTCATTCAGAGAAAATGACTTCCTTTTTCCAGCCATGATTCGCGCGCTTGCTGCCCGGTGTCAACTCGTTACGTTAGCTAGCGAGGCAGAAGCATAGGGCAGAAGCAGACGTCCAGAAAGGAATCAAGGGAGTAAAAAATAAAATAGCTACACGTAGTTTTAAAATTATTTTTGCACATGTTTACATTCATAAAATTACAAGCGGATTTCTTGATTACTATAAACGAATTATTTAAACGGCATTTGTATAGAAATGATTCTGTCCCACGCCTTTTGATCTATATAAGCGGTTGATTACTATATCCGTGACCACAATAAGCGGTTTCCACTGTATTTCATTCCAGGTACTGAACATTTTTAATCTTATTGCAGCACAGTCAATAAATACTTCTAAAAGAGGGATTATTGCTAAATAAAAATTCAAAGTAAAACTTAAATAAGAGTACCTGATATGGTCTGATAAGTTATTCCCCTGATGAGTAGCCTTTTAAACTAGCCTAGCCACATTTTACTCCTGGCTTCAGCTTCTGCAGTGTACATTCTCAGGCAGGTAGCCAGAGCTGTCTGTCGATGTCTGGGGGGCTCGAGACCAGTGCCTCAGACCTCTGTCCTCAGAGGTCTGGAATAAAATAGCATTAGCAAGCAGTCTGAGGAGGTAGACTCAGTAGATCAGGGGGAAAGGGGGCAAAGGACTTGCAGTGTAAAATCTATTTCCTCCACATTTTAATGACTTGAGTTGGGGAAGTCCCCAACAACAGCATTCTGCAGCGACATGCCATCACATCATGTTTGCACATCATGCAACCATCATTTGTTTTTCAACAGGACAATGACCCCCAAACACACCTCCAGGCTATGTAAGTGCTATATGACCAAGAAAAAGTGATGGATTTCTGCATTAGATGACCTGGCCTCCACAATGACCTGACCTAAACCCAAATGATGAAAGATGGTTTTAGGGGAGTTGGACCGCCGAGTGAAAGCAAAGCAGCCAACAAGTGCTCAACACCTCTGGAAACTCGTTCATAACTGTTGAAAAACCATTCCAGCTGACTACCTCATGAAGCTGTCTGAGAGAATGCCAGGAGTATGCAAAACTGTTGTCAAAGCAAAAGGTTGCTACTTTAAAATATCTAAAACATATCCTGGTTTGTTTCACACTTTTTCATTTACTACATAATTCCATTTGTGTTCCTTCATCGTTTGGATGTCTTCAGTAATAATCTACAGTGCAGAAAAAAAGAAAAACCATTGAATGAGATGGTGTGTTCAAACTTTTGACTGGTACTATATTTAACTTGAAGTTAATATATATAAGTTAGAACTTCTCGAATTGTATTCTCACTGATAAAACACACTCTCAACATTTTACATTTAAGAATTTACAATGAATATGTACGATGTAATATGCACGTCTGCTTATACAGACATCTTATTTTTACAGCTACCTTACCCTATATTGTTGTTTGCTGTAGGTTCACTTTGCATTTAGCCTCTTCCTTTTGGTTTTAGTTTTTGCACATTGTAATATCTCATTTCTTGCTGTTCATCCGGTGTTGTATATATATAATTTTAAGATCTTGTTCGAATCATAGATTTTCAGTTGATGGTTTCTTATGGTCCAATATTTACAACCTTAGAAAGAGGATGTACTTTGTTTCTGTACTTTTTTTGTGTAGCATCCTTTATATAGAAATCAGAAATTCAATTTCATCATCATTTCATGTTTGTTGGTTTAGATTTTTGTTTATTGTTTTATTTGACCTTATTTATTACCTTATCATTTGCGAGGAGAGTTTTCTTCCTATATCCTTCATTCATCTTCGTTCATCTTTATCTTTTACCTCATTCATACAAACAAACAAGCAGACTTGAACTTACACACTTAGTGAGGGGGCTGAACAAGCTGGTTAGGGAGATATTTACTCAGGGATAGAAAGAGGGGAGGGAGGGCTTTTTGCCAAGAGGCCAAAGGTCAGGGGCCCTTAAACTAACACTTGGCCCTCTATGCTCTAAGCGATTAACTCTCAGGGTCAGAAAAGGCTCAGTTTGCCAGCAACTCCAGGTAATGGTGGTGATATGGCTGAAAGACAGAGGCTTGGACATACACAATCACACTTATTGAGGGGCCCCAGACCCTTTACTTACTTTCTCACCAGAAAAGAAAGAAAGAGAGTCATTTGTGCAAGTCGACTCTGTTCATTATTTTTTACTCCAGCAAGTCATGATCTTTTCAGTTGAATAATCTGCGTGTGTTTCAAACTCCTTATAGAGAAACTGTGATTTTCCGTTGCTTCGGTTACATGCTGACATTCCGACATCCCACCGGTCCGACATGGGCCTCAAATTGTCAGAATGGCAACACTTAATTTTCTATCAAACGTCCCATTATTCCAACACTTTTTTTCCTCCTATGGTCGAAATGACGGTACGTTGTTTTCTCTAATGTTTTATTTTTTTCAAACATCCCGCCTTTCCGACAATTCCGCAAGGCTTTATATAGCCTATTAATGTCTTAAGGACCTAACTGGTCCCACCTGGGAGTAGATTAATCTTACTCCCAAAGAATATAGAAGGGTATTTATTTAGCCTTTATAAACAGCATGCATTTTGTGGCTTGTCAAAAGGTTCTTAATAGCTTTGTCACATCAGGCAATCAGATATGCAAGAGCGGAGCAGCTGCGCACATCCAAACAAATCAACATAACGTAAATTCTGGACCATAGAGCGCACCTGAATATAAGCCGCACCTTCTAATTTTAAAAAGAAAATTAAAACATTTTGTACTTGTATAGGCCGCACCGGATTATAAAACGCGGGTGTCCACATTGTAATATGAGATATTTATACAGAAATATGTTACACGTGAGGATTTTTAAACTTTTAATAAAATGCGTATGGTAACACACACAAATTCATACTGCAAATGCTTTTTTTTCCCCGGACAGTACCTGTCACACCGATGGTTTTAAGTTGGGAAAACGCTTACTCACTGTAACCTATTGGTCAATAAATTTGCATGTCAGTGTTCAGAGATTTGAACCAGTTTCTGGACTTACCAGCTGGTGACTTGACGGCCAAAATGGCTTTGTCTCTAATAGTATAAACATACGATCTTTGGGATATAAACTAATCAAAGTATGTCGTAATGTATAATCCATGTCCCATTACCATGTTTCAGTCACAATCAGAAAGTCTTAACAATGTCATTTAGCACAAATGTTTTGTTCCTAACAAAGAGATATTTCACCTTTGCCATCCTCTGAGAAGTGTCCAGCCTTACTTTTTCTTTGGCTTTATACCAGAATCAGGAGCATCCCATGTAGAAAATATTCCATGCATTTATCACTTCAGTACAAGAATTCCTTGTTAGAGTTTTTCAAAACGTTCTGCAGCAATTAATGCTTCCATTAGGTATGATTTTGTCTATAGCTGGGTTTTTAAGTGAAGGTTTAATTACAGCAGTCTTAAAAACCTGTGGTACATACCCTGTTCACTCAATAGAGCAGAAACAGTTTTGCCTCAAATCAGGTTCTACAGAAACTTCTTGAACTTCTGTACTTGATGATACATTACTGATGATAATAATAATAATAATAATAATAATAATAATAATAATAGTAGGAAGAAATTTATGAATTTTTCTCTGACAGAATAAATGGTAAATAAGCTCAATAAATCTTCACTACTGACAGTTAAAGGAGTATATCATTTAACAGAGCTATGACTTTTAGCATGTCTATAGTGCAGAAAATAAACCTGGAGTTTTTATTCCTTTCTCTTCCAACCATTTGAGAAAGCCAATCGTGCCTAATATGGAATACAAGGCAATATTTAGGCCTGAAAATGTTATTTTCAACATTTACATGAATAATTTATCAGCTGATTTGTAATGTCTGTTTTAGAGTTGCCTACTTTGTTTGTTTGAGTTTGTATAGCTGTACTGACATTTTCTCCTTTTATATTAGTTAGCTATTGCACTTTGTTTGATTCTTGGTTGGTTATTTTTCGATGTTAGTTTTGTTGATTTGGCCTTTGCCCTCCTTGAAGTCGCTCTTGACTCCTTTTAAACTTTTGAATCTTTTGTAAATTACTACACCAACATTCACATTTATGCAATACGTCTCTGTTGCGTGAGACGTGTAATGTTGTGCCTTGGTCATGTCAGGACAAGGCATAGCATGAATTCCTTTGTCTTTAGTTTTTCCTTAGTTTGGTTTATGATAAGCTTGGTAAGTAGTCTGGTTGGCGGAAGTACAGAGAAGCATTCTGTAATTTTTTTTTTTTTATCACATTAAAGTGCCTTGAAGTGCCCATGAACCGAATTGAAAAGTTTGAGTAAAAAAGCCAGTGGACACAGGTGCCAGGGATATGTGAATATTTAGTGGATATGCACTACAGATGTTTCCAAATACAGAAGTAAACATGACAACGTAACATTATATGTTTCTCTGAACTGGAAGAAGAAAACTTTGAGCCTGAATTTTTGTTAAAAATTTAGAGACATTTTTTAATTATCATCCGTTTTACACAAAGAAACGCCATGGGTTCAGTTTTGTTGCTGTTACTGTGTTTTTTCTAATATTCTTCCTGGTTGAATTCAAGAAAACAAATAAAAACCACTGACACCACCCAGTTTGTCAATAATGTAACAGCAGTCCTGCAGATTCCTCATACCCACTGTGCCACCAAGCTGCCATTTACCCGCCATGCAGGCAAGAATAGAACTGCTATGGTCTTGAGAGCTGAAGGTCAAAAAACACAGAACTAAATCTGCATATAGCCAGCTGATATGATAATGATAGTGTTTTTCTCCACCAACAAGCCACAGCTTTCCATGCAAATCAGAAGTATAACCTTCTTTTTCCTCACACTGTCTGCACTTGTGTCCTCACCCGCACAAACACGCACACAAAGATATACCCACTCCTCTCACCTGAAGTCAATTTGAGCAAATCTAGTGAACAGGCTTCAGAACTTATCAGAGTTTATAGGCCGAGACTATGACAAAAGCGTCACAGCAGTCTTTCTCTTCTGCTAATATCTGCTGTTAACTCTGATCCATTTAAAATTAAACTCACACCTCTACTGCAATAGTGCTGCCCTCCAAAACCACCACCACCTTGCTCCAGCCAACACAGAGAAAAATGGAGAGCAATATGAATACTTTGAAAATAACAAAACTGAAAAAGCAAAAAATCTACTCTGAAATGATGCTGGAAAGTAGCAAAACATATTCACCATGACAAAAAGGGCTTCTGGATGATGGGATATTCAATCTTCCCAGGTGTTAGTGCCTTCACACAAGAGGGGAAATTGGTGCCAGACAGAAAGGTGTATCCAACGGTAGAAGTGCATTTTAAATGTGTGTCATGGTGTCAAAAACGAAAGAAGCGTGACTTCTACATAGTCATGACGGTGATGATTACAATAGCTATTTGGTCCTAATGTGACATTGTTTTTGCTCTCACATAAACAGTTTGTGTTACTGCTTTTACTGTTTCAAAAAATAAAAGGTGAGCTTTACTTTGAAAGGGTGACAGTGGAGGAACTACAGTGAAAAAAGTGACTCGTTATCTGTTGGATTTACCTCGCCAACACCTATTTAGCACTTCACACAATTAGCATTGTCACCTCACAGCGAGCCGCTTCCTGGTTTGAATTTTGGCTGAGGCCTTTCTCTGTGGGGTTTGCATGTTCCACCTGTGCCAGTGTGGGGTCTCTTGAAGTATTTTCCCATCATCCAAAAAATCTTGCATGTTAAATTGATTGGTGATTTAAACTGACCCTAGGAGTGAGAATGTCTGATTGTTTTATTTTGTTGATCATATATATATATATATATAGGTTTTGTGTCATTGTATAAAAGTAACTGTAGAGTTAATGCACAGACACACACATGAATTTCAAGTATTTGATGTCTTTCAGTCTGGCAAATCTCCAAGCTGTTTCCAAAGCTCTCAAACAATGTGCTCTGTGAATTCCAACATCGAGTTGTATTTATCTACCTTGATCATCTTTTTAGCAGTCTAATTTTGAACATGAAACCCACATTTATTTAGTTATCCATTGCAATATAATATCATACATTTGTGGTGTGGACAGATCACAAACACTCAACTTGTATTAAAACTCCTAAGAGATTCAATGCTCGTATATCGCCCACCAGGACAACTCGGTGACTTTCTAGATGAACTAGACACCTTGCTCTCTTCTATCCCTGAGCATGACTGTCCCATAATGGTCCTTGGTGATATGAATATTCACTTTGACAGTCCTAACTCTTCAGATTTTGTGACATTAATGCACTCGTTGTTGAGGCGGCTGACCGGAACTGTGGCCGTAAGGTGGTCGGTGCCTGTCATGGCGGGAACCCCCGAACCCGCTGGTGGACACCAGTGGTGAGGAAAGCCGTCAACTGAAGAAGGAGTCCTATCGGGCCTTTTTGGCCAGTGGGACTCTGGAAGCAGCTGATTGGTACCAGCATGCCAAGTGGAACGCAGCCTCGGCGGTTGCAGGCTTGTTAGGACTTCGGTGAGGTCATGGTCATGGTGCACCGTCAACACCGTGTTGACGGGGCTCTGCTGACTTCAACGGGGGACGTTGTGAGTCGGTGGGGGGAATACTTCGAGGGCCTCTTCAATCCTATTGACACGCCTTCCGATGAGGAAGCAGAGTCGGTGAGCTCGGATGTGGGGCCCCCCATTTCTGGGGCTGAGGTTCCCGAGGTGGTCACACAGCTTCTCGTTGGCAAGGCCCCGGGGGTTGATGAGGTCCGTCCCGAGTCCCTCAAGGCTCTGGATGCTGTAGGGCTGTCTTGGTTGACACGCCTCAGCAGCATCGCGTGGACATCGGGGACAGTGCCTTTGGACTGGCAGATCTTTAAAAAGGGGGACCGGAGGCTGTGTTCCAACTACAGGAGGATCACACTCCTCAGCCTCTCTGGTAAGGTCTGGAGAGGAGGATTCGTCGAATCTCGGATTCATGAAGAGCAGTGTAGCTTTCGTCCTGGCCGTGGAACAGTGGACCAGCTCTACACCCTCAGTAGGATCCTGGAGGGTGCATGGGAGTTTGCCCAACCGGTCTACATGTGTTTTGTGGACTTGGAGAAGGCGTTCGACCGTGGCCCTCAGTGAGTCCTGTGTGGGGGTACTATGGGAGTATGGAGTATGGAGCCCCTTGATAGGGGCTGTTCGGTCTCTGTATGGCCAGTGTCAGAGTTTGGTCCATATTGCCGGCAGTAAGTCTGACATGTTTCCTGTGAGAGTTGGACTCCGTCAGGGCTGCCATTTGTCACCGATTCTGTTCATAATTTTTATGGACAGAATTTCTAGACGCAGCCAGGGCATTGAAGGGGTCCGTTTTGGCGACCTCAAAATCGGGTCTCTGCTTTTTGTGGATGATGTGGTTCTGTTAGCGTCGTCAGGCTGTGACCTTCAGCTCTCACTGGAGCGGTTCGCAGCCGAGTGTGAAGCGGCTGGGATGAGAATCAGCACCTCCAAATCTGAGACCATGGTCATCAGCCGGAAAAGGGTGGAATGCCCTCTCCGGGTCGGGAATGAGATCCTTCCCCAAGTGGAGGAGTTCAAGTATCTCGGGGTCTTGTTCACGAGTAAGGGACGAATGGAACAAGAGATTGACAGGCGGTTTGGTGCGGCGTCTGCAGTGATGCGGGCTCTACACTGGCCCGTCGTGGTAAAGAAGGAGCTGAGCCAGAAGGTGAAGCTCTCGATTTACCAGTCAATCTACGTTCCTACCCTCACCTATGGTCACGAGCTGTGGGTAGTGACCGAAAGAACAAGATCGCGAATACAAGCGGCCGAAATGGGCTTCCTTCGCAGGGTGTCTGGGCTCTCCCTTAGAGATAGGGTGAGAAGCTCGGTCATCCCGGAGGGGCTCAGAGTAGAACCGCTGCTCCTCCGCATCGAGAGTCAGATGAGGTGGCTCGGGCATCTGGTTAGGATGCCTCCTGGACGCCTCCCTGGTGAGGTGTTCCGGGCACGTCCCACTGGGAGAAGACCCCAGGGAAGACCCAGGACACGTTGGAGAGACTATGTCTCTCGGCTGGCCTGGGAACACCTTGGGGTCCCCCCAGAAGAGCTGTAGGAAGTGGCTGGGGACAGGGACGTCTGGGTTTCTCTGCTCAAGCTTCTACCCCGCGACCCAATCCCCGGAGAAGCAGTAGATGATCGATGGATGGATGGACTTGTTTGAGCCATAACTGGTTTGCAGTCCTCCAACTCATTAAGCTGGCACACAGCCAGATCTCATTTTCACAAGAAACAGTACTACTGATACCCAGAAACTTCAAAACTCTACTTAATCCTCCACCTCCACCACCTGCTACCAATCTGACAGCAGACACCTTTGCCTAATTCTTTACTGACAAAGTGGCAGCTATAAGCAAACAGTTTACCCAACTGCCCACACCCGAACCTTGTGCCACAAAATCAGCATGCAGAAGTCATACTGCATCATTTTCTTCATTCACCCCTCTCACTGAGAGCTGTGTGTCTAAGCTTCTCACATGTAGCCATCCTACTACATGCCCGCTGGACCTTGTTCCTACTAATAATTCCAGTCCTTTGCTCCTACTGTAACTGCAGTGGTCACACATGTGATTAAAGCTTCACTGACATCGGGCACATTTTCTACCACATTCAAGCAAGCTCGGGTTACAACGCTGCTCAAGAAACCTTCCCTCCCTCCAACTCATGTGGAGAACTATCAGCTGGTCTCTCTCCTCCCGTTTCTGTCTAAAACCATTGAAAGGGCGGTCTTTAAGCAGGTCACCTCTCGCAAAACAACCTCCTTGGTCCAAACTAATCTGGGTTTAAAAGCGGACACTCCACTGAAATGGCTCTGTTGGCTGTGACAGAAGCCGTAAAAGAAGCCAGAGCAACAGCTAAGTCCTCAGTACTCATCCTGCTTGACTTAGCGGGACACTATGTTTGACACTGTCAAGCATTGTATCCTTTTGTCCATACTCTCCAGCATGGGCATCACAGGGAGAGCACACTCCTGGTTTGAATCATCCCTCACTGGTCGGTCATTCAAAGTATCCTGGCTTGGTCACACTTCTGCAGCGCACCACCTTGCCACAGGGATCCCCCAAGGTTCAGTACTGGGACATCTTCTCTTTGTCATATACACCACCTCACTGGGCATCACAGATCATCCAATCACATGGCTTCTTATACCAATGTTATGCTGACGATACCCAGCTCCATCTGTCATTCCCACCTGACGACCACGCGGTCTCAGCACGAATCTCAGACTCTCTCTGACATATTGAAATGGATGAGAGCCCATCACCTCCAACTAAATCTCTCTAAAACGGAACTGCTTGTCTTTCCAGCCAAACCAACCATACACCAAAGCATCTGTATCCAAACTGAATCCATCAAAGGTAGCTAGAAACTTCGGTGTCATGATTGATGACCAACTAACCTTTAAAGATCATGTTGCCTCCGTTGCTCGATCATGCCGTTTCAGATCGCTAAACATAAGAAAGATCAGGCCATACCTAACCCAACACGCCACCCAGCTCCTGGTGCAAGCTATGGTCATCCCCTGCCTTGACTACAGCAACGCTTTCAATTCATTTTTATTTATATAGCGCCAAATACAACAAATGTCATCTCAAGGCACTTAGATAGTAAGTCCAATTCAAGCCAATTGGAATTCAATTAATTAATAATAATCATAATTCATAAAATAATCCAATTCGTTCATATAGAGCCAATTCAAAAACAATTTCCTAGCTAAGAAAACCAACAGATTGCACTGAAAACTTTTTGTTTTTCGGTCCAATCTCCTGGCCTGAGCGGCGTGCCTGAGGCGACTGTGGAGAGAAACGACTCCCTTTTAACAGGAAGAAACCTCTGGCAGAACCAGACTCAGGAAGGGTGGCCATCCGCCTCGACCAGCTGGGGTTTGAGAAGACAGAAAAAGGGGGGGGGGGGGGGGGGGGGGAAGGGGGGGGGGGATGGGGAGGGGGGCAGGGGGCCACCGCGACGGCGGCACTGTAACACCATTCAAAGGATATCTGTTGGAACAGGGAAACACGAGTTAATGACCACAATAATATCACATATACATAAAGAGAGTAAAGTGAGGAAAGGTGTGACAGATGAGGCCCCCCAGCAGTCTAGGCCTATAGCAGCTTAACTATGGGATGTTTCAGGATCACATGAGCCATCCCTATTCAAGGTAAACACAAGAAACTTGTGCTAACGAAAAAATAAATAATAAAATAAAGGACCAGACTCAGTGAGTAATTCCCTATACTCCCTATATAGATCTGCTCCTCACACCACAACAACCATCTTTTTACAGCCACAAGCTACCTCAGCCTCTCACCAACTGCACACCAGTCACAGGGGGGTGGGGATGCAAACCCTGGTTCGGGTAGGGGGAGAAATAAAAGAGGTAAGAGAAGCGGGAATGGGATTCAAACCCTGGTTCGGGTAGGGGGTAATGAAAGTATAGAGGGTGCCAGAGGTGGAGGCAGAACAAGACACACTAGCAGACACACTATCAGATTCAACAGACCTAACTATAAGCTTTATAAAAAAGGAAAGTTTTAAGCCTGGTCTTAAAAGTGGAAAGGGTGTCTGCTTCCCGGACATTTACTGGCAGCTTATTCCACAATTGAGGGGCCTGATAACTGAAGGCTCTGCCTCCCATTCTACTTTTAGAAACTCTGGGAACCTCAAGTAAACCTGCAGTTTGGGAACGAAGTGCTCTGTTAGGAAAATATCTTACAATGAGATCTTTAAGATATGATGGAGCTCGGTCATTAAGAGTTTTATATGTAAGGAGAAGAATCTTAAATTCTATTCTGAATTTAACAGGGAGCCAATGAAGAGAAGCTAAAACTGGAGAAATATGATCTCTCCTGTTAGTTCTCATCAGAACTCTGGCTGCAGCATTTTGGATCAGCTGGAGGCTTTTCAGAGAATATGTGGGACAGCCCAATAATAAAGAATTACAGTAGTCCAATCTTGAAGTAACAAATGCATGAATTAGTTTTTCTGCATCACTCTGAGACAAGATGTTCCTGATTTTAACAATATTACGAAGGTGAAAGAAGGCAGTCCTAGAAACCTGTTTTATATGCGAGTCAAATGATAAGTTCTGGTCAAAAATAACTCCAAGGTTCCTCACTGTAGAACTAGAAGCCAAGGAAATACCATCTAGAGTAACTATATAGCTAGACAATTTCTCCCTGAAACGCTCAGGTCCAAAGATAACGACTTCAGTTTTGTCTGAATTTAGCAGCAGACAGTTCTGAGTCATCCAGGTCTTTATGTCTTTAAGACATGCTTGTAGTCTGACCAACCTATTGGTTTCATCTGGTTTTATAGATAAGTACAGCTGAGTATCATCAGCATAGCAATGGAAATTTATGCCATGCTGTCTAATAATGTTACCTAATGGAAGCATGTATAAAGTAAAAAGAATCGGTCCAAGCACAGAACCCTGGGGAACTCCATGACTTACTCTGGTGTGTGAGGAAGATTCTTCATTTACAAGAACAAACTGAAATCTATCAGATAAATATGATTTAAACCAGCCTAATGCAGTTCCTTTAATCCCAATAACATGTTCAAGTCTGTGTAATAAGATACTGTGATCGACTGTATCAAATGCAGCACTGAGATCCAACAGGACAAGCACAGACACAAGTCCGCTATCAGAGGCTAAGAGGAGATCATTGGTAACTTTCAGCAGTGCTGTTTCTGTGCTATGATGCACTCTGAATCCTGACTGAAACTCTTCAAACAGATTATTTCTGTGTAAGTGATCACAAAGCTGAGCTGCAACTATTTTTTCAAGAACTTTAGACATAAAAGGGAGATTGGATATAGGTCTATAATGAGCCAACACTTCTGAATCAAGAGTAGGTTTTTTAAGTAAAGGTTTAATTACAGAAACCTTAAAAGTCTGAGGTACATATCCTGTCAACAAAGACAGATTGATCAAATCCAATATGGAAGTGTCAATTAATGGGAAAACCTCCTTGAACAGTCTGGTTGGGATTGGGTCTAAAACACAAGTTGATGGTTTAGAAGAGACTATTGCTGTTGTTAGTTCAGAGAGATCAACTGGGAAGAAGCCGTCTAAATACAAATCAGGTTCTAAAGATACTTCTAAAGCTGCTGTACTTGATGATACATCACTAATAATAGTGGGAAGGACTCCATCAATCTTCTCTCTGATAGAAACAATTTTATTAATAAAGAAGCTCATGAAATCATCACTGCTGAGAGTTAAAGGAATAACTGGCTCAGCAGAGCTCGGACTCTTAGTCAGACTGGCTACAGTGCTGAAAAGAAACCTGGGATTATTCTTATTCTCATCTATCAATGATGAATAATAAGCAGTTCTAGCTTTACGAAGGGCTTTCTTATACATTGTTAAACTATCTTTCCAGACTAACTGAGACTCTTCTAAATTAGAGGAACGCCACTGTCTCTCCAGCTTTCTTGCAGTCTGCTTTAAAGCACGCAGCTGTGAATCATACCAAGGAGCCAACCTCTTCTGACTGATTACCTTCCTTTTCAGAGGGGCAACATTGTCCAGTGCTGTACGCATTGAAACTATAGTGCTGTCAACAAGAGAGTCAAGTGCTGCTGGAGTAAAGTTTATGTAGTCGTCCTCTGTCATATCTGCACATGGCAGTGAAGAAAAGGATGATGGAATTAATTCTTTAAATCTGGTTACAGCATCCTCTGATAGACACCTTCTATATGTAAATTTCTTCTCAGAAACTGTATAGTCAAGTAATGTAAACTCAAAGGTTATCAGAAAATGGTCAGATAAGACAGGGTTATGAGGGAACACTGTTAACTGTTCACTCTCAATGCCATAAGTCAGAACAAGATCAAGGGTGTGATTAAGGCAGTGAGTCGGTCCGTGAACACTCTGAGAAAATCCAATAGAGTCTAATATAGAATTAAAGTTCATATTCAGGCTGTCATTTTCAACATCTACATGAATATTAAAGTCACCCACTACAATGACTTTATCTGTACTCAGCACTAACTGGGATAAAAACTCTGAGAATTCAGACAGAAACTCAGAATAAGGGCCAGGTGGACGATACACAACAACAAACACAAGAGGTTTCTGGGATTTCCACTTTGCGTGGGAAAAACTGAGAATCAGAGATTCAAAAGAGCTCAAACTAATCTTGGGTCTGGGACTGATGAGTAACCCTGATCTGAAAATAGCTGCCACTCCTCCTCCTCTGCCTGTGGTTCGAGGAACGTGAACATTTAAACAGTCAGAGGGAGTTGCTTCATTAATGCTAACATGATCCTCCTGCTGCAGCCAGGTTTCTGTAAGACAAAATATATCAATATGATGATCACAAATCAACTCATTCACTAACAGAGACTTCGAAAGGAGAGATCTGATATTCAGCAAACCACATTTAATAGTTTGATGTTTTTGTTCAGTTAAAGTTTTTGTTTTAATAATTTCTTTTTGCACAAGAGGATTTGCTCCTTTTGTGTTAATCGATTGGGTGGGTAGCAGCAGGTGGGAAGCTGCAGAGAAGTGTGTAAGACTACAACTCTGCATCCTGGTCTGAGCCCTGGGTTGTCATGTTTTAGGGTGGCAAATAAATTCTTCCATATTTCTAGAAATGAGAGCAGCTCCTTCCAAAGTGGGATGGATGCCATCTCTCCTCATCAGACCAGGTTTTCTCCAGAAAGATTGCCAATTATCTATGTAGCCCACGTTGTTTGCTGGACACCATCTAGACAACCAGCGATTGTAAGACGACATGCGGCTAAACATGTCATCACTGGTCAGATTTGGCAGGGGTCCAGAGAAAACTACGGAGTCCGACATTGTTTTGGCAAAATCACACACCGATGCAACATTAATTTTAGTGACCTCCGATTGGCGTAACCGGGTGTCATTAACGCCGACGTGAATAACTATTTTACCATATTTACGTTTATCCTTAGCCAGCAGTTTTAAATAGGATTCTATGTCGCCCGCTCTGGCCCCTGGAATGCATTTGACTATGGCCGCTGGTGTCTCTAATGCCACGTTTCTGACTATAGAGCTGCCAATTACCAGGGTTTTGTCCTCAGCGGGTGTGTCGCTGAGTGGGGAAAATCTGTTAGAAGCGTGGACAGGTCGATGGTGAACAACGGGCTTGACTTTAGAGCTATGCCTCTTCCTGACAGTCACCCAGCCACGATGTAATCCCGGCTGCTCGGGTTCTGCCTGGGGGCGGCTAATGGAGCTAGCTACGCTAGGTGGCTCCACACTGGCAAAAGGGGCCTGGCTCGCTATCGGTTGATTTTCAACAGTGCAGAGCCGAGCTTCCAATTCAGATAACCTCGCCTCCAAAACTACAAAAAGACTACATTTGTTACATGTACCATTATCGCTAAAGGAGGCAGAGGAGTAACTAAACATCTGACACACGGAGCAGGTGAAAGCAGGAGAAGGAGGAAGAGAACCGGTAGCCATGCTAAGCTAGAGAGCCAGACACACCGCTAAAAAGTGAGAATAAAGATTAAAGATCTGTAGGAGTGTGTTAGAACAGAACGGTAAGCTATAGAGTTTAACTATGCAAAATTGTGTAAGTTATAGATCGAAATAAAGTGATTATCAGTACTCCAAGCGGAGCAAGAAATTCCACAGTGCACAAGCAAGGTAACAGGAAGTGATGCAACACGTCTTACCGCAAAGCGTCCAATGACTTGTGCAACCTGCCAAAAGTTACCATACATACTTTACAATAACAAAACATAACATTTCCTAACTGGTCTCCCAGCCTATACTGTGAAACTGCTGCAGATGGTCCAGAATGCAACGGCGCGTCTGGTCTTCGATCAGACGAAAAGAGCACACGTCACCCCTCTGTTCAATTCAATTCAATTAATTTTTATTTATATAGCGCCAAATACAACAAATGTCATCTCAAGGCACTTAAATAATAAAGTCCAATTCAAGCCAATTGGAATTCAATTAATTGTAATTATAATTATTTATAAAATAATCCAATTCAAAAACAATTTCCTAGCTAAGGAAACCAACAGATTGCACCGAAACTTGTCTTCAGTCCAATCTCCCGTCCTGAGCGTGCCTGAGGCGACTGTGGAAAGGAACGGCTCCCTTTGAACAGGAAGAAACCTCTGGCATAACCAGAACCAGGAAGGGTGGCCATCCGCCTCGACCAGCTGGGGTTTGAGAAGACAGAAAGGGGGGGGGGGCACTGTAACACCATTCAAAGGATACCTGTTGGAACAGGGAAACACGAGTTAATGACCACAATAATGTCACATATACATAAAGAGAGCAAAGTGAGGAAAGGTGTGACAGATGAGGCCCCCCCAGCAGTCTGGGCCTATAGCAGCTTAACTATGGGATGTTTCAGGATCACCTGAGCCATCCCTAACTATAAGCTTTATCAAAAAGGAAAGTTTTAAGCCTGGTCTTAAAAGTGGAAAGGGTGTCTGCTTCCCGGACATTTACTGGCAGCTTATTCCACAAGAGAGGGGCCTGATAACTGAAGGCTCTGCCTCCCATTCTACTTTTAGAAACTCTGGGAACCTCAAGTAAACCTGCAGTTTGGGAACGAAGTGCTCTGTTAGGAAAATATCTTATAATGAGATCTTTAAGATCTGATGGAGCTCGGTCAATAAGAGCTTTATATGTGAGGAGAAGAATCCTAAATTCTATTCTGAATTTAACAGGGAGTCAATGAAGAGAAGCTAAAACTGGAGAAATATGATCTCTCCTGTTAGTTCTCATCATAACTCTGGCTGCAGCATTTTGGATCAGCTGGAGGCTTTTCAGAGAATATGTGGGACAGCCCAATAATAAAGAATTACAGTAGTCCAATCCTGAAGTAACAAATGCATGGAGCAGTTTTTCTGCATCACTCTGAGACACGATGTCCCTGATTTTAACAATATTACGAAGATGAAAGAAAGCAGTCCTAGAAACCTGTTTTATATGCGAGTCAAATGATAAATTCTGGTAAAAAATAACTCCATGGTTCCTCACTGGTCATTGAGCTCCATTGGCTACCCTTAGCCGCCTGCATCAAATTCAAGTCACTGATCTTAGCCTACAAAGTCCTTAATGGAACAGCTCCCATCTACTTGAATGCTCTTGCAAAGGCTTAAGTCACAACTCGATGCCCTCCTCGCATGCGTCCCGGTGAACTTACCTGCCTTCTGTCCCCGACCACGTGTTCTGCCTCTGGCATCCTCGGCGGCACCTCTGCACCATCGGCTGGCTCTGGAAACGTTGCCACGTCCAACTGGGTGAAATCCCTGGGGCAGACCCAGAAGATGCTGAAGGGGTTTTATTTCCGAATTGGTCTGAGAATTCCTCGATATCCCCCAGGAGGAGCTGGAGAGAGGCACTGGGGAGATGGATGTCTGGGTTTCCCTCCTGGACCCGTTTCCTCCAAGGTCCGATCTGGACAATAGGGGCTCAACAGGTGTGAGAACAACATAGGCTAACGTAGTATCCTTATATGAAAAAGAGAACTGTCTCCCATAAGAGGAGAAAACAAAACAGTGAGCCCAACTTGTTTTTAAGACACGATTACAATTGATTTAAGCATCAGGACATTCATGTCAGAAAAAGCTGACTCACAGAGGTATGTAGACCCAAACAAAGCAGAGCATTTTCAGAGCTGCTTGGGAAATATTTTCATAATTATCTGGCTCTACCAAGCTCCAGAAATGCTGTGAATTCTGATGAGACTTTAACTGCACATTGTTTTGAAGGTTTATAACCTCCATTTCCATTTCTACAGGATCAACACAGAAAAGTTCAGCCATCTGTCCTGAAATCTCACTTATGTCCACATTCATGAAAGGGTTGGCCATAAATGTCACACAGGGTTCAAGTTTCTCAAAGTAACTGAATCTGTCAGTAAACTCCTGTCCAAGCCTTGATAAGAGGTCACAATACTTGAACACATTTAAAACGCTGGCTGCACCTGTGTGACTGTCCAGCATCTTTGAGATAGAGGGGAAGTGGTGTTAATGTCCGATTCCAGCTGTTTTACCGCATCTGCAGACAGCGCAGACACTCTCCTTGCCATGGTATTGGCACCAAGCTGTACATCGGCAATAGCAGACAAAATGTCCTCCTTATTTTTATGGTCCCTGAATAACGTTTCAGCCACCGCGGTCATGGCCTCCTTCACGATCCCGCCATCGGTGAACGGCTTTTTGCGCTTTGTTAAAATGTGCCCCACTTTAAACGAAGCCTCTGTTGCTGAATTGGCTTTCTTTGTCGGTTTGGTGAACAGAGACTGTTGCCGTTGAAGCGTTGTCTTCAGCTCCGTTATCTTGTCTTTTGGTAGACTGCTTCCCGCAGGAAAGTCCGGCGAAAAGTTGCCGTGAACTTTGGTGAAATGGCGCTCCACGTCACACCTTTTACCGACCGACACGCTGGCACCGCAGATCAGACACACACACCTGTTGTTAACGTTTGTAAAACAAAATTCTGTCTCCCACTCTGGGTGAAAATGGTACGTTTTAATCCGCTTGTTGGTTTGTACACTTGTTGTCGGCATCGTAAACTTCTTCTCATATCACCACTGACTCATCAAGATTGACAGCAGCGCAAATTTTTGTTTGACAGCTAATTGGCAAATAAGTATTGGGAGTGTTGGAAGGGGCGGGACACTGTGAATTTTGATTGGACATAAATTTAAGTAGATTTGCCGAGGGACCAATTAAGTTTTCAAATTAATGTATGATTCATTGGCCCTTTGGCGAGCTACTTGGAAAGGGGCGGCGAGCTACTGGTAGCTCGCGAGCGACGCGTTGGAGACCCACACATTAGAGGCTATCCTAACTATAATGAGAATAAGGCAATAATATAGAACTAAACATATCAAAGTAGGCTGGTCAACAATTAGACCGTAAGCAAGACTAGATATAAGCTAATATATTTTCTTTTGTTATTTACTCTTTAGGGCAGTAATCTTCGTACATGTAGATCGACTATCCTTCATACTTTAGTTCGTCTCGCTTATTACGGGCAGCACGAATTACCATGTCCTTGGTTTGGAACTTGTGAAAACTTATAATCACTGCTCTAGGTTTCTCTCCCTCTGCTGGCCTTTGAGTGTGTGATGGGCTCTATCAAGCTCCGGAGGCAAAGGCAGCACCTCCCTCCCCAGTAAATCCACCAGAAAGTGTGAGATAAACGGCATTGTCCATGTACCCTCGATTGCCTCAGGCAATCCTATCCAGTTTGGTTAGCAGGTCTGCTCTTGGCTCTGCCAGCTTATTAGCTAACGCAGCACCATTGATAGCGAAGTCAGCTGTAGTAGTTTTTTCTGGCTTTTTGGACGGCCTACTTGGTCTGGACGACATACTGTGAGGCAAGTTGTACAGGCAATGTTGATGTTCAATGTCTAATTGTCACTTGGTTGAGATCATAAGGAATATGTTATAGACAAAATAGAAGCTGTGTGGCCGGAGCCTACCAAAAACGTGACAAGTCCATTCTGCTCACTGTAAGTCATGTTGTGTTTTTTTAACAAAACATCCTAAAATTAACGTAAGGTGCAGCTTCCTACCACTTCTATTCAGTCAGTCACAGAATAGATTTTAAAAGCCTGCTGATGGTTTACAAATCCCATAATGGTTTAGGCCCAAAATACATCTGTGATATGTTCAGAGAATATAAACCCAGCAGAGCTCTTAGATCCAAGGACTCAGGTCAGCTGGTCCAGTCCAGACTAAACATGGAGAAGCAGCATTTAGCTGTTATGCTGCAAACAAGTGGAACAAACTGTCAGTGGAGATTAAACTTTCAAATGTAGATATTTTTAAATCCAGGTTAAAAACATTTCTTTTCTCATGTGTCTGTGCATGAAATCTGCACGGTATCTTTTAACTTATCTAGACTGTTGGTTGTTTTTAATCATTCCAATTCATTTTAATTATTGTATTTGTTTCTCTTTATGTTCTTTTATGTATTTTTAATGCTTCTTCCACTCCCTGCTGCAATGCTTTTATTTTATGTAAAGCACTTTGAATTGTTTTGTACATGAAATGTGCTATACAAATAAATTTGACTTGACTTGTGTCGTTGTAGCAACAGATGTGAAGAACAGCTATAACGGCAGCACAAATAAAACTACACTAAGCACTGAGACACCCGCTAAGGTAATATGGCACATTTTAATTTTTGTATTTTTAGTATATTTGGTATTTTATTCTTATTAAAATTATTCTGGGTGTGCAGTGTCTCCCTGGATTCTGTCACTGTGGGCCCGGACCTGGCAGGTGGTGGCCCTCTGCACTCATAACTGAGCACAATTAATGTAAAACCTGTACCATATATTTTTGCATATCATGCACACACACACATTCATTCATCCAGTCAAATGCTTGCTATACAGTTGCTGTGTCGTCCTGTGGTTTCAAACTATCCGTATCAACAGTTTATGCTATATGTACTTGCTGCTAGTGTTGTTGCTGCTGCTTGTGCTTTTTTGTTGTTGTTTTGTTTTTGTTTTTTCTCGGTTTGTCAACTTGCAGGTGCTCCTGATGGTTCTCCATCTGGTTTCCCCACAGAGACCGTAGGATGTTTTCTGTTTGGTTTCTACAGATGTAGCAGCTAGTTGTCTGGTTTTGTCTTGTTTTTCATCATCTTCTCCGATCATTTCTTTCTATCTCTGTCTCGTTCCTTTTTCACTTTCTTTGTTCTTCCTCTTTCCCTGTCCCCCTGTCAGGTTTGGCACAATAGCATTCAATTAAACTCAATTCAATTCAATTCAATTCAATTCAATTCAGTTTTATTTATATAGCGCTAAATCACAACAAATATCATATCAAGGCACTTCAATTATACAGTCCAATTTAAGCCAATTTTATTGCAATTCATAATCCAATCAAATACAATTAATTAAATTTGAAATTCGTCCAATTCCAAAACAATTTCCTAGCTAAGGAAACCAACAGATCAAACCGAAACGTGTCTTCGGTCCAATCTCCCGTCCTGAGCATGCATGAGGCGACTGGGGTGAGAAACGACTCTCTTTTAACAGGAAGAAACCTCTGGCAGAACCAGAACCAGGAAGGGTGGCGATCCGCCTCCACCAGCTGGGGTTTGAGAGGACAGAAAAGAGGGCACAACAAACACCGTAACACCATTCAAAGGATACCTGTCGAGACAGGGAAACACAAGTTAATGACAACAATAATGCCACATGTACATCATGTCATATGAGAAATTAAACGGGGTAGAAAGAGAGCAAAGTGAGGAAAGGTGTAACAAAGTTTTAAGCCTAATCTTAAAGTATTGTTGCAAAAATTAAAGTGAATAAATAATCAGTTCTTGGGAATCAAGGAAGCTTTACATTCATAAAGTTTCACTTGGGAAAGGAAATGTGTTTGGCATAAAACGGTATACAGATTACAATTGTCCTGCCATAATGCTAAACAGGGCAAGGGAAAAAAATAATTAGATAAATCAATGAAAAAAAAAATCTATTGAAATATTTGTTATTTATTTATTTTTTAAAGTAACTTCTGTAGCCTACAAGAGTAAGTGATTTTTGACTTTGTGTTAATTGTTTTATTTGTCAGCAGCTTTACCAAAGGAGACTATGGTAGATCTGTGAGAAGCCTTTGTCAAATAGTACGGTACAACAAGTGGTTACATTCACTGTGCAAAACACAAGACTTATGTTAACCTTTTCCAGAGGCAGCATTGACTCCTCTGGGCTCGGAGGCATCTGGGATGGACTATGAAATTGTGAAAACGTGTATTGTTTTCAGCCTAATAATTATTCAAGATCTGTTTTGGAAAAAAGTGTGTCCTGTACCCAGGCGGAACATGATATAAGTCTGGTCCAGAAATGGCGCATGGGCCAGGACAACGGTGCTGCCAGGCCACCAGACAAAACAAAAAGACAAGACAGACTGGGACTACTTAACTGCGACACAAGACGTCCGACTGCACGAGACTGCCCAATGAAATCTCTTGACAACTATTCATCATCTGATTGTCAGCTTAGATGATCAATGGGGGTCTGAGACATCTGGAATGGACCATCAAATTATGATGTTTTATGAGGTAGAATAAAGTTGAAAAGGGCAATTCAGACTGTTGTCAGCAATGGTATGGAGTTCTATCAGTGCACTTGGCAAAGCTTATTTCCACTTGTGTGATTAATATAGAAAAACTAATTGAGGCTGCCTACAATTGCAATGTGGATGTGTTTGTAAGAATGTCTGTAAATGTCAATAAGAATCACTGTCCTTTTTTTCTCACTTTCCATACCACCCCGATTTTCTCTGATTTGGGTTTGTTTATAACTATTGATATACATACATATTATATATATATAAAAAGTGAGTGTTTTAAAAGATGTTTAAAATGATCAAAATTAATAACACACTTATTTACTAAACAGGACCTGACAAAAGTTTCATTGCATCTCTTTTCATCTGTCAGTTTTATATTCTCTATGTACAAAAGTTTGAATTTTTTTACGCTGCTAGAGTGTACGAGACGCAGTGTAAAGTTGCATATAGACCAAGGCGTTGTGTTTTTACAGTGCGTCTGAGCTGGAATTCAGAATGAATTACTGCTACTATAGAGTATGGAAGGGGTTCCCAAACTTTTCCATGCCAAGGCCCCCCAAACAGTATTAGCTTCTGGCCGGGGACCCCCTTTGTAAACCACAGACAATGCTACAAAATATGTAAAGAAACATCAACTTTTAGAACGTATTTTCTTTCTTTTCTTCACGGACAGTAGCTTGCCGTGTGAATGCAGCCTGACTAAATGCTCTTCTTTACGTCTGAAGAAGTCGACCGTTTTTTCGGGACTCTGATGGATGTTTTTGTATCAAGTGACGCTGAAGTTTCGAAGGTTTTGAACACTCATTTGAGAGGGTCTCCAGACAGAGGACGCATTTCGGGCAATCGTGGCCATTTTTCTGTATGGCTGTAAAGCCAAACTTAATGTATGCTGCTTCGTACTTTCTGATTTTAGTCGGCCAGTTCTTTCCGTCTCTTCCAAGTAAAAAACTCTGTCCATTTTGGCTAGCTACCTACACGCTAGCTTGAGGAGCAGAGCAGCTTCAGAACAGGCGCAAACCGCCAGGTCTACGATGTTTTAGACTGGCAGCCAATCAGAAAGACAAGCATGGCAAATAACATTTCGATATGATATATTATTATAAATTGTATTTTACAATACTGATTAAAAAAATGTGACAATTTTTTATAATGATGTTTAAAAAATTTTTAATTCTATTTTTGCATTTTTTTTCTTATCTTCACTCCAATTTTCTGAGGGCCCCCTAGCAACCCCTGGCGGCCCCCACTTTGAAAACCACTGGAGTATGGCACTATAGCATTTAGCTAAAACCTTTCCCATTAGAGATACATTTCAGATGTTAACCACTGTTAGAAGGCTTTTTGTTTTGCATTAAATGAGCTATGCATAGATAGACTTTTCAGAAATTATGCAAGAGCCAAATCAATAAAGAGGATTTGTTCAAATTTGTTGTTTGTAAAATCAATAGAATGTGAGAGATGGATAAAGACAAATGAGACGGAGATACGAAAGTAGGTAGATGGAAAGAGAAGAGCGACATCTTCGCTTTTATGTTGCAGATCAATTTGTCTCAGTAGTAAATGGAGATTATTAAACAGCAGGAGAGTGAGCCAGGGAAATGCCAATCAACATATGTCTGTCTCCCCTTCATCACCGCTGTCTGTGGTTACCATGGTAACCCTCTCTAGGTTAACAGCATTTGGTGGATATCTTAAGCACATTCACACATAAATAAAAATACAACATACACTTACAACACTAAAGTATACAATGGTTTTTTAAAGAAACTAAATAAACGTTTTTGTAACATATTTTCACACAGAAAAAGACCAAAAGACTTTTTAGCAGTAAGGAAAACATTAGTTGGTAGATAATATCAGCTAATCAATTAAGTGATGATATTGACCTTTTATTTTACAGGGGGAATTTTATTGATAAAAGTGTTTTTATCAATCAAGCCATAGTATATATTATATTATATATATTAATATTTAACGGCTACAGTGTGTGTTATACACGGGATACATGTTCGGACAAAGAAATGAACACCCAGATAGCATGCGGATGTGGGCCACTTGAGGCAACGATCTGGCACTGTAGGCATTCTTCTGGCCCGGACAAAACAGATGTGAGCCTAAAGTGGCCCATGTAGTAAATGCTACATTTGGGCCAAATATTACAAAACGGATACGGCCCATCTTTGGCTGATATATGGCAAGTTAGCAACGACTAATCCGGGTGTGAGCCTAAAGTGGCCCACAAATGAAGAAACATACTCGGTCCACCTTTGTTGAAACATATTTGGGCCAGTTTTGGCAGAAATACGGCAAGTGAGCATCAAGTAATCCGGATGTGAGCCTAAAGTGGCCCACATATAAAGAAACACACTTGGCCCACCTATGTTGAAACATATTTGGGCCAGTTTTGGCCGAAATACGGCAAGTGAGCATCAAGTAATCCGGATGTGAGCCTAAAGTGGCCCACATATAAAGAAACACACTTGGCCCACCTATGTTGAAACATATTTGGGCCAGTTTTGGCCAAAACATGGCAAATAAGAAAAGAGTAATCCGGATGTGAGCCTAAAGTGGCCCACATATAAACTTGGCCCACCTTTGTTGAAACTATGGGTAAAAGTGGGTTTACTGTGAGCTGGGCAAACCCACTCTTATTCCACAAAAAAAACTGCCAGTTTTACCTGAAGAGCAGTTAGACTGTTTTTTTTTTTCACTACCACGCCCCCTTGGTGTGATTTGTTCCAAATTTGCGGGGGAGTTTGGAACACGACCGTTAACATTTGAATCGGTCAACGCCACTCTGATTGGCTGTGGCAGCACTTCATAGTGACCCAGCTACCTTGCAGAAGAAACTGGCCGCATTCAGCCTACTGGGATCCACAGAAAAGTTGGAGGTAAGTTCGGCTCAGCTTATTTAATTTTATGTGTGAGATGTGTTAACTTTGTTTCTCTTAAACTATACAAAGCTGCTGTGTCTACAAGTGGCATTGTACCTAGGGTGACCATACGTCCGTATTTCCCGGGACATGTCCGTATTTCACGGGACGCCCGGGACAGGAAGTGAAATACGGACGTGTCCCGGGAAATACGGACGTATGGTCACCCTAATTGTACCTCTTCAGACAGGGTTGGCTGAAATTGGCTATAGTTGAAATGTAATTACTTTTCAAAACGACCATAGTGCTGTAAGCTTGGTGCTGCGACCAAAATACAGCCACGAGTGAGGTTGATGCCATTTTTCAAAAAGAAACACTGCTTGTTCTATGGTCATTAGTATGAGTCTGAAGTTGTTCCCAGACCGCTGGGACTGGAGGGTTTGCTTTCTTTTGTTTTTGCGACCGAGGACTTTCGTTGTGTTAGCTTAGCATGCTATGTTATTGATGCACGTGTACGGGAACTTTTTTTCTGTTCGGTTATGATTAAGCAATATCGAAACCTTATCAAAAAACAATCCGATTGAACTGTAACTGTACAGAGATGTTTAGGACTGTTCTAAAGTAAGGGGTGTATGGTTTGTACATCTGTGGGTAACAAAACTCCTCATGCACAGCAAAAATGAAGCTCAGTTGGGACACCTCGGGTGAAAAATAAAGAAACCACAGTACACTGATTTCATTTACTGAAATTGATTATTTAGTCTAAACATTTTCTCTAAAACTGTGGTACTAATACTGCCTTTTTTTCCTCTTTTTTTTTTCCCCCCTGAGATTACTGCTTTGAGTGTCATCGGTGGGGTTCACATTAAAGATGCGGTCTGGAGAATCATGAGATACTGCTGGCCAAGCAGCTCAACTGGCGGGGCGTAAATGGAAAAACGGCTTTCCACAGCCTCCAAATAAAAGATGTCATTTCTGGTAAGTGTTAATTGTGTTATATTTCATTGTGATGCGTTTTATGAATGGGTTAGGGTTTTCCTTTTCTTTCATGATTCTGAGTAGTTGCTAGGGGTGCTGAAATCAGTGTGGTAGCAGAAAATATTCTATTCTGTTGCAATATAATGGCATTGATTGTTGATTAATCAATCAGTTCATCAGGTGAAGGGCAGTTTTCCTCCAATTTTAGTAATGGGCTGGTCATGGGCATGGCTAAACTGTTTTCAAACTACATTCATCATTGCTGCCCAACTATGGACAGAATATAGCATGCCATGCATTTCTCACCATTGTGTGTAATCTGTCTAAAACTTTTTCTCATTTTTTAGGAACGGTCAGAAACAACCAACTAACGGCCACTGACCAGGAGGTGGAGGCCTACATAAAAAGGTGGCTTCATCTCGCCGGAGACCGGGATGGTGGGAGGAGAGAAGGCGTTCCTCACAGCACGCACGTAAGTCGGCTACGATACCTATTTTGCAATATGTGATGCTGTTCAACAGCAGAAATCAAGATGAAGCTGCCAGCATGTGTGCGGGGTGTATGCAGCTCCTGAGTTTAATTTCAATATCTTCCAAAATATCAAAAGAAAAAAATCACCTTTAACATAAACATGAGTTATTACTGTAACTTAAATGTTGAGGTTAAATGTGAAGTTTGTCTGAGTGTTTGAAGCTGCTTTACTCCAGTTCACATTGCCTGTTACCCAACTTTCATTGTCTGAACAGAATGAGGTTGAGCAAGCAGATATTGGGTTTAGCTTCAGATTAATTGTAATTAAAAACAGACTAGGTTTTGAAGTTTTCTAAGGCATGAACACAATATTATAATAACTTTATATCATTTCACACAGCCTTTTTTGTTTATCCTGATTAGGTTTTGTGTTTTGCAATTCACTGCCACCTTATACTGAATATACTTTACTGAATCAACTAAATTTGTTCTTTTGTGTATTTCTTAAAGGGACGGAAGACGGATTTGGATTTTTGTAGGTCGCCAACTCTTTTTCCTTTTTTTTTTCGCCATTATGTTTTAAAATAAAAAAATCACACCCACTTCTCGTGTTTGGTCATTTCTTCAGTTTCCTCATCATTGACGCCAAGATGAGTCCCACTGCATGCCATCATTCAAACGGTATCTGGGGTTACCATAATGGCATGTAGCCACAAATTGAGACCATTCTGAGTTTTCATATTTGACATACTATTTTATCATGGTTGTGACTCCCCAAGTGTGCAGGTTAGTCAAGGTCATAGTGTGTAAACCAGTTCTGACCAGAATTAAAGTGTACAGTGGCCCACATCCGGTTGAGTGCTGGTTCATTTGGGCTGATTTTGGCTGACATCTGGCATCGTGATGGCTTGGTTGCGGCCCACTTCTGGCAAACGTGAGCGGACCGCCCAAGTGCCATCATTCCATACCGTATGTGGGCCGGATGAACATGTCAGGTGTGGGCCGGATACGGGCCAAAAGAGTTTTGCTATCTGGGCATGATATTACGATAGAGATGAATTGTAAAGATATGTGACCAAATTAAAGAAGAAGCTGATATACAGTTAGGCCCAGAAATATGTGGTCAGTGACACAATTTTCATGATTTGGGCTCTGCATGCCACCACATTGGATTTGAAACAAAACAACTGAGATGAAATTGAAGTGCAGACTTTCGGGTTTAATTCAAGGGGTTAAAAAAAATATCCTATAAAACGTTAAGGAGTTGCAACCAGGGGCTCAAAAGTAATTGAGCAAAATAACATAACTATGAATAAAATATTCATTTTTATTACTTGTTGAGAATCCTTTGCAGGAAATTATTAGTCTGGAACCCATGGACATCACCAAACACCGGGTTTTCTTCTTTGTGATGCTTTGCCAGGCCCAAACTGCAGCTGTCTTCAGTTGTTGCTTGTTTGTCAATCTTTCTGCATTAAAGGGGAAGTTTGTTTTTTTACCTTATTTCTGGCATAAAATACGTTCATCAACTCACCGATAACAGTTTGGTGAAAGTCGGCGTCCTTCGGGAGATATTTAGATTACTCGAGATCCGCGTATATCCATATAACGGGAGAGAACTGGACAATACAGCCTCTAAATAAGGCATTATCTGTCTTTATTTAACCAATATTTTAAGACAAATAAATTAATGAACGCGTAATATTGGACTGTTGGAAACCCATTCCATAAAGCTCTCTATGCACTGTTCTTGAGCTAATCTAAAGGCCACATGCAGTTTGGTGGTCTGTAGAGATTGACTCTGCAGAAAGTTGGCGTTGTCTGTGCACTATGCTCCTCAGCATCGGCTGCCATTTTACATGGCATATTACTTATTGGCTGAGTTGCTGTCGTTACCTATTGCTTCCACTTTTTTAAAATACCACTGACAGCTGACTGTGGAATATTTAGTAGCGAGGAAATTTCGCAACTGAACTTGTTGCAGAGGTGGTATCCCATCATGGTACCACGCTGGAATTCAATTGTTTGCACCTTGTGGTGAACCCACAACCCACTCTCATGAGGTCTTTTCTTTAAGGTAGACTAGATACTGATACACCTACTCTAATGGATTTCTTCTTTTTTTTCAGCTCAAGGATAGATAGTCCGTTTCACTTTCACTAAGAACTCCTTTGACCGCATGTTGTGGGTTCACAGCAACAGCTTTCTAATCCAAATGCCACACCTGGAATCAACTCTCAACCTTTTACCTGCTTAATTACCTGCCTATAAAATGGCTTTTAAGTTAATTGTCCAATTACCTTTGGTCCCTTGAAAAAGAGGGGGCTACATATAAATGATCTCTAATTCCTAAACAGGAAGAATCCTGTTTGAATGTGAATACCCTCAAATTAAAGCTGAGAGTCTGCATTTGAAGTCCATATGAATTATATCTATATATATAACTGTATCTTGAACATGTTTTGGTAAACAGCTAAAATAAAAACACTTCAGTGTCCAAATATATACGGACCTGACTGTAATTATCTCAATGGGGCGGATGGGTGGGCGGTGTCGTAGTGGGTTAAGCAGCCGGTGCATGTACAGAGGCTACAGTCCTCGCTGCAGCTGGCCCCGGTTCGAGTCCCGCACCGGACGGCCCTTTGCTGCATGTCTTCCCCCTCTCTCTGCCCCCTGCTTCCTGTCTCTCTCCAGCTGTCCTGTCCATTAAAAGGCATAAAAAGGCCCAAAAAATATATTAAAAAAAAATTATCTCAATAAGTGAAAGCTAGAAATAAGTTTAACAATTATAACATCAACCCAAACACTGTTAGCACTGTGGAGGCTGCACTACCTAAAGGAGACTATTTTTCTTACTATTTTTTCCAAATGAGATGGTGAATTCCATGACTCCTGTTTCTCACTGAGGGGGACACATGTCAGGTCGAAGTTGACCAGGATGCAGAATTGTAGTCTCACACACTTCACTGCAGCTTCCCACCTGCTGCTCAGGATTGTCCACAGATCGCAGCGCATAGGAGCGAAAAACCTGCTAGCTGCTACTTTCGTAAATCATGTTCTTATCCACAGGAAAATTCTCCTATGGCCCCAGTGCCTGAGGTCACGCTCCGAACAGCTGATTCACACCAACGGCAATGGACATACGTATGATTGGCTATGATTGGTAACTGGTAAACTTAAAATTATTAAGCAAAAATATTAAATGAAAGAGGAATGAAACAAATAATTAAGGAAAAGGCATTTTGGAAAAATAAACACATAAACAATAGACAGTAATAATAAACAGCCGAACAACACTCAGAACATTGAGGAACGTCACAAAACACTAAAAAATACATAACATTTAAACATGACATGTGCATGTGAATATGAACACTTGACCCTGTTGTGAAATGATGATGAGTAATGACACAATGATGAGTAAGAACTGACAATTTATTTTTAGTCAAACATTTTAGGATAATCCTGTGCAGAGTCGTGTTGTGCAGCTCAGTCTCTTAAGGTCCAATCCTGTCACTGCTTGGATCATTCTTCTTCCTTCGGGCTTAACATCAGTTCAGCAGTCTGAAGCGGAGCTAACTCGGATGGAGAGGTTACGAGCACTTCGCTTCCTTGAAGGGGTCTTTACCACCCCCTTTCCCTAACTAATCTTCTTTTAGGACAATTCAGGAGAGAACTCAGACATATATCTTGACCGTGGTTGAAGGCTGTAGATTGTTGAAAGTTTGGTGGCCACTTGGTGGAATGAATTCTTCATATAAGTTCTTCATTCAGTTGGGGTGGAGTTCGCCCACCCGGAGTTCGCTGACAAAGAACCGAGCAGCAACAATGCAGAATATCATCTTCACAATGTTCTGCATTTAGGAATTGCCTTTTAACAGGTCCAATTCCAGTGTTCATTGGTAGAATAATTTAGTTTTTATATGATCCCAAAATGAAACAACTGGCCAGTTGATATGAGTAACACCCCCCAGGTATCTGAACAGTCTCTATCACCCCTCCATCAATGCAGACTGACTGGCATGGAGTTTTAGATCTCCTGAAGTCCACCATCAGCTCTTTGGTCTTGTTAGTGTTCAGGAGCAAACAGTTCTTTTTGGTCAAGCCATAGAAGGACTCCACAATGTCCCTGTACTCCTTCTCTTTTCCACTGCGCACACATGCCACAACAGCCATATCATCAGAATACTTCTGTATGTGGCAGGACTCTGAGTTGTACCTGAAGTTCAATGTGTACAGGGTGAAAAGAAAAGGAGCCAAAACAGTACCCTGCGGAGCCCCAGAACTGCACTCCAGTGTTCCAGAAACACATCTCCCCATCCTGACATACTGTGGTCTGGCAGTCAGATAGTCCATAATCCACGATGTCATGTCATTTCAAGCAAAAACGTCCTGTATTTGTTGTTTTTTTACTTATTTTTGGAGGGGCATTTTTTCTAGTGTAGTGGTGGGAGTTGCTGCAGAGGTGGAGGTGCAACTGGACTGAGGAGGCCAGGGGGTGGGAGCAGCCACGGATGTGGAGGTGCAGCTTCACATCTGTGGCTGCTTACATCTCACAAATGTCCGGGAAGCAGACACCCTTTCCACTTTTAAGACCAGGCTTAAAACTTTCCTTTTTTATAAAGCTTATAGTTAGGTCTGTTGAATCTGATAGTGTGTCTTGTTCTGCCTCCACCTCTGGCACCCTCTATACTTTCATTACCCCCTACCCGAACCAGGGTTTGAATCCCATTCCCGCTCATCTTACCTCTTTTATTTCTCCCCCTACCCGAACCAGGGTTTGCATCCCCACCCCCCTGTGACTGGTGTGCAGTTGGTGAGAGGCTGAGGTAGCTTGTGGCTGTAAAAAGATGGTTGTTGTGGTGTGTGGAGCAGATCTATATAGGGAGTATAGGGAATTACTCACTGAGTCTGGTCCTTTATTTATTTATTTAATTATTTATTTTTTCGTTAGCACAAGTTTCTTGTGTTTACCTTGAATAGGGATGGCTCAGGTAATCCTGAAACATCCCATAGTTAAGCTGCTATAGGCCTAGACTGCTGGGGGGCCTCATCTGTCACACCTTTCCTCACTTTACTCTCTTTATGTATATGTGATATTATTGTGGTCATTAACTCGTGTTTCCCTGTTCCAACAGATATCCTTTGAATGGTGTTACAGTGCTGCCGCCGCTACGGCCCTCCTCCCCCCCTTTCTGTCTTCTCAAACCCCAGCTGGTCGAGGCGGATGGCCACCCTTCCTGAGTCTGGTTCTGCCAGAGGTTTCTTCCTGTTAAAAGGGAGTCGTTTCTCTCCACAGTCGCCTCAGGCACGCCGCTCAGGCCGGGAGATTGGACCGAAAAACAAAAAGTTTTCAGTGCAATCTGTTGGTTTTCTTAGCTAGGAAATTGTTTTTGAATTGGCTCTATATGAACGAATTGGATTATTTTATGAATTATGATTATTATTAATTAATTGAATTCCAATTGGCTTGAATTGGACTTACTATCTAAGTGCCTTGAGATGACATTTGTTGTATTTGGCGCTATATAAATAAAAATGAATTGAATTGAATCTTTCTTTTTGTGTCCATTTACGAAAAGTTTTTTCCTTTCCCTTCCCAACTTTTTTGAAAAGTGTTGCTGCCATCAAATTCAAGGTAAGCAAATCTTCATGAAATATTAAAATGTCTCACTTTGAACATTTTTAATTTTTATGTTCTCCTAAAATATTTAATATTTGCAAATCATTGTATTCTGTTTTAATTAACATTTTTTCATCCTTACAACTTGAACAATCTGAAATTCAGCTTGTGTTTCCGAGGAAATTTGGACTATTGAGAAATGAAGTACAAGTACCTCAAAACTCATACAGATATTATCTAAGTTTGATCTAGTACTGCGGTGAGGGTACCTGTGTAACCAATAGTGTGTTTGGTGTTTGTAGGCTGCAGTCGTCCAACAGGGTTAGTTGAAACTAATCTTGATATGTTGAACAAGCAAAGCAGCAACAACAGCAACTTTCCTCCTCACCTGTCCCTCAACTACTCTGATGAATAATAAATTACCACTGAGTGGCTCCAGTTCATGAGCTGGCGAGGGCAGGGATTCGATAATGGACTAATTAGTATCTCGCATTAACTGATATCTGACACTTGGCTCCACAATGCTAACTTTTATTTCTATGTTCTGACCCTAAGGTCCTGATTTGGGACACCCAAATTGGCAGAGGGGATGTATGGAGTATCTTTCTGCTGCAGTGTAGTAGTGGGTGGTTGAGAGTAAGGAGGTAGTGTTCAGTGTATCAAAGCTTTCGCATTCCCCGACGGAAATAAAACCAGATAGGAAAACGCACTAACTGACAAAGTGGAGAATTTCAGAGTCTGGTCATGCACTAGCAACAGTGGAGGTGGTGGAGGAGAGGGATCAAGACAAGGTGGTGCAAACAGGTGAGGCTTTGTTCGGGCGAGTCTCTAAGTTAGATCAATATCAGGAATCCTGTCCTGCTCTGCCCCACAATCTCTCTGAGGCAGATCAGTTTACTGCATGGAGACTTGCTGTCGCCTGTATGTCTGCTGAAAGAGAGGCAGCAAAGAAAGTAGAATGATAGAGATCAGAGGAGATAAAGGAGAAGATGATATAGTATTAATAAAAAGAAACATCTGAGTCATGTAAACACTATTTAAAAAAGTATTCATATGAGATTAGATAAAAGTTGTATGATCACTTTCAGGAGACTGAGATGATGCAACAGCATTGGAGCTGAGAATAGGCCAAATAGTGCTAACAATAAAACAAGAATAGATACATTGAAAATAGAGCGTACCACAACAATACTATAGAGATAAAGCCAGAAATTATGCGTTGAGACGAGTCTTGATCATAACAGATAATAACAAAAGAGAATGAATGAAACATTATAAAATGGTCTCATCTGAAGACTGTTTCAGATCTGCATGCTTTCCTATAATATGGCCATCATTTAATCTGCCTGTTTTTAGTGTATTTTCAGCCTGTGCAATAAATAAGAGTAAGAGAAATATAATGAAACATTGAAAGTATGAGTTCTTGCCCCAGGCTGAATATTGCAATGAGACTTATCAAAACCATTTCAAAACGGAATTGTATTACACTATCCAGATAGTTATTTACATTTTTTCCCCCCAATTGTATAGGATTCCACATAATTTTTGGTAATTTGTCTCTTTGTGGTCACCATGTATCTTATTGCCAGTTTGCATTTCTGTGAAGTTGTTTTGTTCATGTGTCACAATTCATGAAAAAACTGAAATTGCAGTAAAGATTTGATTATCTGGAGCATCAATAGTAACAAATAGCAAACTCACAGTCATGAATCACTCCTTCCTTACCGACTTATTTTTTGTAGATAAACATTAATGGATGTATGCACATCCAGAGGACCAAACAGCATTTGGCAGCCATGTCAGTGAAATGAACTTCTTTGATAAATGTATAATTTCATTGTTTGTACAGTCTTGTTGACACAATAATTAAATACCTTCCTTGTAAAAAACTAATTGACAGTTCAAAGTTTTACTATAGCCTTCGGAAATGTAAGCTGATAATTTCTAAATGATTTTACCAGATTTTTTTACACTAGTCATTTTTCTACTGTCCCTATTCGACTGGTAGCATGTAGAGTTGGATGTCTCGAGACCACTTTTACGTGTTCTCGGTCTTGTCACAGTCTCGACCGTCTTTGGTCTTGGTCTTGTCTTGGTCTCGGATCCCTCGGTCTTGTCTTGGTCTCACTGTCTTGGTCTCGGGAGATTTGCAACAAATAATGTCCATGATACAAAACATAACATTCGATAATGCAACATTAAATTATTTCGCCTTTCACGCCCTTCAAATGCAAACTTTCAAATGCAACCAGTCAATGACATACATGTATTTTGTTGTGATTAAGAAACTGGCGCTCATCCAATCAAAAGACGCAAGTGTAGAGCCAGCACGAAACTTTAGGTTATTATGTCGTAGCTCAGTCTCAGTCAGACCTAGTAGCCTAACAATAATGTCAGCGAATTCCGCCATCATCAAATTTGCATTTACGGACCATAAAGACATTTGCAGTCCAGGGGCCAGGAAGAAGCATTCTGCAAAAGGCAAGTTTTGCAAACTGTCTCTCACCCAAACAGCCGGGACCACATCAACGTTCACCAGACACCTGGAGCGGAGACACCCGGAGAGGTAAGCTAGCTAGTTGGTACTGGCTCCAAACTCTTTATCCGTACCAATCTCACATGACCAGATCATGTATGTGCTAGTATTATTTATCATGACATGCTCTTCTTACACGCGCGGTATAAATTATTTAGGGACGGATATTTTTTTTGCAAGCTTCAGTTCTTTGCAGACTTACTGAAACATTTTTGGCTAAGAGTGTAATTACATGCTAAGTACAGGTAGTTAACTTATCAGTGGCTCTTGGCTACTTAACAGTTTTCACCAACGTTAGATATTTTGGCGAATTCATTGAGTAGAAATACTGTATATCAAAACCGTGTCAGTGAGCACTTTAAGGCCTGGTACCATGTGGTTTGTTGTTGATTTTGGCATAATATGGTTGCTGACACGCAAGGAAGGATGAGCCATTTGGGTGCCTCGACATTGCTAGGTTAGCACTAGCGGCATTCTCGCCGATGAAGCAAGATATCAGAGCAGCTCTGGCCCAGATAGCAAGGATGATGGAATTGAGCCTTATTTTATAGTCAATAAAACTCAATTTCTCTCCATTTCCAAAACGCTGCTTTGACATATGTTTGACTGACATTGTGTCATAAAAGCTGTGAGGTAAAAACGTCCTAAAACCAGAGACACTTATGAAGGAGAAAGTAGAATTTGACATGTTGATTGTTTAGCGACAGCTCGAAACTCCTTGCAACGAGTTTGATTCACACGCCGCAACTCCTCTACCACTGTCTCGTCATGAATCTTGAGTTTGAATTGGCCTGAGCATAATTGCAACTGACACCCATTCTACAAAATGTACAATCATGTTTGACGTGGTTATGGTGGTTAGGCGTCTTGTCCTGTGTTAACTGTAACCAGTCCAGCGTGTAGGGCTACCACAGCATGTTATTATTAGGTAGATGGATGGATGGATGGATGGATGGATAGATAGATAAATGTATTTATCTATCTTTCTCTATCTATCTATCTATTATAGGACACAATTCTATTGTATAGTAACTTAAGACTTTTTTGAATATGTATATATTTTTCTTTCATTTCTTGTCATTAGCTGTGTCTGATTGCTGGCTGACACATAAGGAGGCTTAATGCAATGTGAAAAAATAATTTTCTGTTAATGCATCACACTGGATTGGATGAGGTTATTTTGTATGTAAAGACCTGCACTCATTAAAAGATTTAAAATTACTGCATTTGTAAGATACAGTAGTTTGTTGTGGTTGAATAGAAACAGATGACTTACAGATTCTTTTTCCCCTATGTTGTAGGTACTTGGAGTACAAATCTCTGCATTGTTCTGTCTGTAGTTGAAATAATACCTTTTTAAATTGAATTTAAACTGGGACTGAACCTCTTACCCAAGTATGCTGCTTTTATTCAATTCATGCAATGGTGTAACACTAGCTCACTAGCTGTTTTTTGCCTCGGCGGTTGCTGAGGCAAAAACTCAGGCTTGGGAGGAGTTCGGGGAGGCCATGGAGAATGATTTCCGGACGGCCTCGAGGAGTTTCTGATCCACCATCTGGCGGCTCAGGGGCGGAAAGCGGTGCACCGTCAACACTGTGTATGGTGAGGGCGGGGCTCTGCTGACTTCAACTGGGGACGTCGTGAGTCGGTGGGGGGAATACTTCAAGGGCCTCCTCAATCCTACCGACACGCCTTCCGATGAGGAAGCAGAGTAGGTGAGCTCGGACGTGGGGTCTCCCATTTCTGGGGCTGAGGTTGCCGAGGTGGTTAAAAAGCTCCTCGATGGCAAGGCCCCGGGGGTGGATGAGGTCCGTCCTGGGTTCCTCAAGGCTCTGGATGTTGTAGGGCTGTCTTGGTTGACACGCCTCTGCAGCATCGCGTGGACATCGGGGACAGTGCCTCTGGACTGGCAGATCGGGGTGGTGGTCCCCTTCTTTAAAAAGGGGGACCGGAGGGTGTGTTCAAACTATAGGGGGATCGCACTCCTCAGCCTCCCTGGTAAGGTCTTTTCGGGGGTAGTGGAGAGGAGGATCCGCCGGATAGTCGAATCTCGGATTCAGGAGGTGCAGTGTGGTTTTCGTCCTGGCCGTGGAACAGTGGACCAGCTCTATACCCTCGGCAGGATCCTGGAGGGTGCATGGGAGTTTGCCCAACCGGTCTACATGTGTTTTGTGGACTTGGAGAAGGCGTTTGACCGTGTCCCTCGGGGACTCTTGTGGGGGGTGCTCCGGGAGTATGGAGTGCCGGACTCCTTGATATGGGATGTTCGGTCTCTGTATGACCGGTGTCAAAGTTTGGTCCGCATTGCCGGCAGTAAGTCGGACATGTTTCCTGTGAGGGTTGGACTCCGCCAGGGCTGCCCTTTGTCACCGACTCTGTTCATAATTTTTATGGACAGAATTTCTAGGCGCAAACAGGGCGTTGAGGGGGTCCGTTTTGGCGACCTCAGAATCGGGTCTCTGCTTTTTGCGGACGATGTGGTTCTGTTGGCGTCGTCGGACTGTGACCTTTAGCTCTCACTGGAGCGGTTCGCAGCCGAGTGTGAAGCGGCTGGGATGAGAATCAGCACCTCCAAATCTGAGACCATGGTCTTCGGCTGGAAAAGGGTGGAATGCCCTCTCCGGGTCGGGAATGAGATCCTTCCCCGTGGAGGAGTTCAAGTATCTCGGGGTCTTGTTCACGAGTGGGGGACGAATGGAGCAGGAGATTGATAGTCGGATCGGTGCGGTGTCCGCAGTGATGCGGGCTCTGCACCGGCCCGTCGTGGTGAAGAAGGAGCTGAGCCAGAAGGCGAAGCTCTCGATTTACCGGTCAATCTATGTTCCTACCCTCACCTATGGTCACGAGCTGTGGGTAGTGACCGAAAGAACGAGATCGCGAATACAAGCGGACAAAATGAGTTTCCTCCGCAGGGTGTCTGGGCTCTCCCTTAGAGATAGGGTGAGAAGCTCGGAGTAGAACCGCCGCTCCTCCGCATCGAGAGGAGTCAGATGAGGTGCCTCGGGCACCTGGTTAGGATGCCTCCTGGACGCCTCCCTGGTGAGGTGTTCCGGGCCCGTCTCACTGGGAGGAGGCCCCGGGGAAGACCCAGGACACGTTGGAGAGACTATGTCTCTCGGGCTGGCCTGGGAACGCCTCGGGGTCACCCCAGAAGAGCTGGAGGAAGTGGCCGGGGACAGGGACGTCTGGGTCTCTCTGCTCAAGCTGCTGCCCCCGCGACCCGATCCCAGGAGCAGCGGAAGATGATGGATGGATGGATGGACTTGTCAAACTACAATGTGTGCTGTACAAAGTATAGTGAAATTTCGAAGCAGATGACAGATTTATTGATATAAGCTGCTCAAGCTTACATTGAGCATTATATTCAGTTCCATCCACTATCACTAAGTGTTTTTTTTTTTAATAATTACACGCAGACATATACATTTACAAATGTTCTTTATGTAATTTTAAGAGATCAGTGTCATGACACGAAGATGTGTGGCATTTTAATAGAGTGAGTACTTTAGCCCTTTGCTGCCTTTGGGACTCACATGACTTCAGCCCGTTCTTTTACTGGTCTGGATCCAGTCTTTTTGTGTGCTTGGCAACAGGCTGTGACCCCCTTGAATTGTTTTTACATTTTCTATTGTTTTAGATAATTATTAAAGCTTACCAACCTGTCATCGCTGTTTATGAGTTCAAATCTGCCAAACAAACCAGGGCTAGACAGTTAAGGTTCATCTTAGCATCAATGAATCAACTGCCTCGAGCCACTTGAATTTTTACATTCCTCGGACCACATGCCAGGGACGAGTAGAAGTTATCTACAAATCAGGGAACTATTCAGGCTTTGTTTCTTGTGTTGTGTCCACCTGGGCCTCGTTTTTATTCTTATAGAGTTTCTGTCTGAATTCTCTGGCTCTTTATGAGTTATTTCTGAATACAGATGCATTCATTCTCATGGGTGAATTTAACATTCATATAGATATTAAAATATCTTTAGCTTTGCTCTAAGACGAATTGCATCACTTCCTGTTACCTTGTTTCAATTGAACTTCTTGCTCCTTTTGGACTATTAAAAATCACTAAGTTACTCCTCCACCTCCTTTAACGATGATAGAACATGTAACAAATGTAGTCTTTGTGTAGTTTTGGAGGCAAGGTTATCTGAATTGGAAGCTCGGCTCCGCACCATTGAAAACCACCCAATAGCTAGCCAGGTCCCTTTAGTTGGTGCGTAGCCACCTAGCGTACCTAGCACAGCAAACCCTGTGAACCGCTCCTTAGCAGAACCCGAGCAGCCGGGACCCTAGGTTGAGAGGGTGACTGTCAGGAAGAGGAGGCATAGCCTTAAAGTCAAACCCGTGGTTTACCATCAACCTGTCCACATTTCAAACAGATCTACTCCACTCAGCAACACACACACAAAAAAAAACAGGTAATTGGCAGCTCTATAGTCAGAAACGTTGCATTAGAGACATCAGCGACCATAGTCAAATGTATTCCAGGGGCCAGAGTGGGCGACATAGAATCCTATTTGAAAGTGCTGGTAAGGATAAACGTAAATAAGGTAAAATAGTGATTCACATTGACGGTAATGACACCCAGTTACGCCAATCACAGGTAACTAAAATTTGTGTTGCATCAGTGTGTAATTTTGCCAAAACAATGTCGGACTCTGTAGTTTTCTCTGGACCCCTGACAAATCTATCCAGTGATGACATGTTTAGCCGCATGTCCTTTAACCTCTGGTTGTCCAAATTGGTTTCCAGCAAACATCATAGGGTATGTAGATAATTGGCAGTCTTTCTGAGGAAAGGCTGATCTGATTAGGAGAGACGGCATCTGTCCAACTTTGGAAGGATCTTGTGTCTAGGTATATCGACAAATTTATTTGTCATCCAAAAACATGACAATCCAGGGTTCAGATCAGGATGCAGAGGTAAGGTTTTACCCACTTCCCAGCTGGACCCCCTCTGAAGCAGGGACTGGAAGGAGAAAGCCCAGCTGGGTCCCTTCTGGAGCAGGAACTGGAAGGAGAAAGCCCGGCTGGGCCCTCTCTGGAGCAGGAACTGGAAGGAGAAAGCCCGGCTGGGCCCCCTCTGGAGCAGGAACTGGAAGGAGAAAGCCCGGCTGGGCCCCCTCTGGAGCAGGAACTGGAAGGAGAAAGCCCGGCTGGGCCCCCTCTGGAGCAGGAACTGGAAGGAGAAAGCCCGGCTGGGCCCCCTCTGGAGCAGGAACTGGATGGAGAAAGCCTGGCTGGACCCCCTCTGGAGCAGGGACTGGAAGGAGAAAGCCCAGCTGGGTCCCCTCTGGAGCAGGAACTGGAAGGAGAAAGCCCGGCTGGGCCCCCTCTGGAACAGGAACTGGAAGGAGAAAGCCCGACTGGGCCCCCTCTGTAGCAGGAACTGGAAGGAGAAAGCCCGACTGGGCCCTCTCTGGAGCAGGGACTGGTGGCGCTGGAGTAAAAAATGCAAAACATGACAGAGACATAACACCACCCCAGTTAAATACATTAATAAACACAAGAGGAGCAAATCCAGAAAACCTTGAAAAAGTTAAGACAAAAACTTTGACTGAACAAAAACATTAACACTAATTTAACACTATTAAATGTGGTTTGCTGAATATTAGATCTCTCCTTTCCAAGTCTCTGTTAGTGAATGAGTTGATTTGTGATCATCATATTGATATATTTTGTCTTACAGAATCCTGGCTTCAGCAGGAGGATCATGTTAGCATTAATGAATTAACTTCCTCTTGCTATTTAAACGTTCACATACCTCTATAGGCAGCAGAGGAGGAGTGGTAGCTATCTTCAGATCAGCGTTATTGATCAGTCATAGACTCAACATTAGTTTGAGCTCTTTTGAATCTCTGATTCTCAGTTTTTCCCACGCAAAGTGGAAATCACAGAAACCTCTTGTGTTTGATGTTGTGTATCGTCCACCTGGCCCTTATTCTGAGTTTCTGTCTGAATTCTCAGAGTTTTTATCCCAGTTAGTGCTGAGTACAGATAAAGTCATTGTAGTGGGTGACTTTAATATTCATGTAGACGTTCAAAACAACAGCCGTAATATTAATCATAATTCTATATCAGACTCTATTGGATTTTCTCAATGTGTTCACAGACCGACTCACGGCCTTAATCACACCCTTGATCTTGTGCTGACTTATGGCATTGAGAGTGAACAGTTAACAGTGTTCCCTCATAGCCCTGTCTTATCTGACCATTTTTTGATAACCTTTGAGTTTACATTACTTGACTATACAGCTTCTGAGAAGAAATGTATTGATAGAAGGTGTCTATCAGAGGATGCTGTAACCAGATTTAAAGAATTAAATCCATCATCCTTTTCTTCACTGCCATGTGTAAATATTACAGAGGACAGCTGCCTAAATTTCACTCCAGCAACACTTGACTCTCTTGTTGACAGCACTATAGTTTCAATGTGTACAACACTGGACAATGTTGCCCCTCTGAAAAGGAAGGTAATCAGTCAGAAGAGGCTGGCTCCTTGGTATAATTAACACCCGTTTAACAGCCATAAATATTAGTTATGTTATCATATAATGTTCTGTGTGACATTTTATTTCACACTGTTTATGAATATTTATTTTCTTTATTTAAAACCTCAGCCAAGAGGAAATCATTTTTGGTTCTTGTTGAGTGACGGACTTTTGATGTATCACTCCACGGACTTAATTCGGTGTAACACTTGAGGAAGTTGAAGAAGCCACATGGCGGACTCATTCCCTCAGGGGTGCAGCCAGCGAGGCGATCTGTATTTCTTGTGCTGTGTTGTGTACGTGTCTGTATGTGTGAAACATGTTTAATTGTGCGTTTTGTTTAATAGTTCGACGGTGATGACGGTGATGGTGGTGACTGTTGTAATAAATCATCCGTATCAAAGAACTGTGGTCGTGCCTTCGTGACGGGAGTGATTGTCGAACTCGAGTCTGCTTCGACGGACCTGCTCGTGCCCGACACGGATCGAGGCGCAGACGGCTCGTCACGACGGAAAAGCAGATAAGCCGCTGTTTAACGTTGAAGACATACGTTCAACAGTTTTTCATGAACGTCCATAAGTCAGACACTTAAGTTTGTGTTTTGAAAAGTGACATAAGATCTGGAAAACTACAAGGGACTGTGGAGCTTAAGATGAATAAGCAATTTACGTGATTTACGTTTGACGTTTAGTTTGTGCTTGTTCGTTAAAGGGGTAATCCGTACACTTTGAAGAGTTTGAAATCATTTATGTGCATTTAAGTATATGAAAAAAATAAGTTGATACTTTTGTGTGAGGTTGAATATTTTCTAATCAAGTCCATTTAAGTTTTACTATGAGGACATTTGTTTTCTGTAATCAATGGTAATATGTCAAGTCTTTTTTGATGCTTGCTTGCCGTAAGGGTTCATTTGAAGCAAAATAAGTTTATTAACCAGAGTGTCTCAAGAACATGTTTAGTGCTAAACTGCGTATGTCATACAAGCTAATGACATATTGTCAGAAGTAAAAAGTGTCACTCTGAAGCGGCTTTCAAATGGCAGAGCTAGAGCAGATAGATCAGCCTGATGGTGTACAAGAAGCAGTCCAGTCTGAAGCGCCCCGTAGAAGTGAAAGAGCCCGCACATTAACAGAAAAAGGCAAAGAATTTTAAAAGGAAAAGACTAAAGGGCTACTTCTACGTTTTGACAGCATTTATGACCGCTGGAAAGCTCTAACCAAGGTTGCTAAAAGGTCTGTAATAAAACAGGATCCCAGCAACATTCTGGAAGAACATATCAGTACTGTTCAAAAGGAGTTGTCGGAGTTGAATATTGTTTATGAGGAATATCGAAGGACTGACAGCCCAGATCATGAAATGCGCCGCAGGATGGATAACTGTATATCTGTCACAGGGATTGTGGTTCAGAATGCTTAATCTAAAATTTAAGGAACAGTGGAGGAGATTATTTGGCCTGATGCTGGTTCTGTATTTGCATCCTCTGTTGCCAGTGTCTCACCTCCAGTCTCTAAGTACTCTGGGGCTAATTCTATTCTCTCTAATGTATCCTCAGTCAAAAGATTGCGAGATTGGTCTACTGATCGGTTACAACTGCCCACAAGCTCTAATGCCCAGAGAAGTTGTAATTGGGGAGGAGAACCAACCATTTGCTCAGAAAACAGATTTAGGTTGGAGCATAGTGAGTTATGGTGAACCAAAAGAGAATGAAGGTGATGCAATTAGTGTAAGTCAGGTAACACCAGTACACAAACCAACAGTCAAGCTCAAGAGTGAAGTTTACTATGGTGTAACACTCGCATCAAAGAGGTGGTTACTCCAGATGATGGAATCAGACTTAAGTGAACGAGTTGGAGAGGAAGCAGTTATCTCTCAGGAAGATCTTCAGTTCTTGAACAAGCTGAAAGATGGAATCAAGCATAAACAAGATGGTAATTATGAAATGCCCTTACCCTGTAAACAAGACAAGCCAGACTTACCCAATAACATGTCATGTGCTGTCCAGCGTTTGAAGTGTCTGGAACGAAGGCTCAAGAGAGACAAGCAATACTGCACAGATTATGTTAACTTTATGCAAGACATCATTACACATGGTGATGCAGAAAAAGGTTCCAGAAGAGAAACTCAATCATCCAGCTTGGTATATTCCCCACCACGGTGTATACCACCCTCAAAAGCCTGGGAAGATACATGTAGTCTTTGATTGCTCAGCGAGGTTCCAAGACACATCATTAAATGATCCCCTTCTTACTGGACCAAATCTCACAAACAGCCTGGTGGGTGTTCTTTGCAGATTCCGTAAGGGCCGGTGACTTTGAGTCTCCGCCATAAATTTTTCGGATGATAGTTCATCTCTTCGGGGCAGCCTCCTCACCTGGGTGTGCCAATTTTGGTCTCAAACATATAGCTGTTGAAGGTCAAGACCAGGTTAGACAAGACACTGTGAAATTTGTACAGCAGAAATTTTATGTGGATGATGGGCTAGTTAGTGTTACGTCTGACTCAGAGGCAATCCAGCTTGTCGAAGAAGCCAGAAAGCTCTGCAGTGTAGGCAAGTTGAGGCTACACAAGTTCATCTCCAACAGCGACAAAATATTGAAGTCAATACCCAAGGAAGAGTGTGCAGAAAGTGTGAAAGACCTGAACATGGCTTTGGGAGAGCCACTAATGGAACGAGCACTCGGCGTGCAGTGGTGCGTCTTCTCTGATGATTTTCAGTTTAGAGTTACTGTCAAGGAACACCCACTAACCAGAAGAGGAGTGTTATCCACTGTTGCCTCTGTCAATGACCCGCTGGGGTTCGTTGCACCATTCATCTTCTGGGGAAAACTGCTTTTACAACAAAGTTGGCTGGGATATGCCACTCCCTGAAGAGCTCAGAACATGGTGTGAGTTTTGGCTACAAGATCCTCAGAACTTATCTAATATAAAGATCAAGAGATGCTATATTCCAGAAAGGTTCACATGTGTTAAGAAGTACGAACTGCATAACTTGCATAACCAACTTGCATAACGAACTGCATAACCAGTGACGCTGGCAGACGCCAGCGTCACTGGTTATGGTGAGTGTAGTTATCTCAGAGCAATTAGTGCTAATGGAGAGGTCCATTGCTCATTAGTGATGGGGAAAGCACGTGTTGCTCCCACCAAGGTAACTACTATACCATGCCTTGAGTTGTCTGCAGCAGTGGTAGCAGCAAGGATGAGTGTCATGCTCAGAAATGAGCTTCAGATAGAGGGTCTTCAAGAATATATTTGGACAGACTCTAAGGTCGTTCTTGGATATATAAACAAAATCCCCTTTCATACTGAGGAAGAACCCACATTTAATTCGCCAATTTAGCGTGTCCGGTGTTCCTTTCACACTGACGATCCGGGCTGGCGTGTCAACTCGACTCGCCATTCGACCCGCATTGGACCCTAGTCTTTTTGCCAAGCCGAGTTTGATGTGAAAGCAATTGACGCGGGATGGACGTGGGCGTGGCGTGACGTGAGGAGTTTAAAAGACAGGATGGACAGCTGATTCAGAACAACAGCGATAGGTGAGGACAAGTTTCACTTCAAGTTTTACTTCAAGTTCGAGACATTTTTGAAGATGGCCAACTGGGGAGACAAGGAGGTCCGCGAGCTCCTCAGCCTCCGAGCAGAGGATGTTATTTACCGCCACATGTCGGGGACGGTGAAAGATGGACCTCTGCTGGAAGGTGCCTACGTCATTGTACACGCCCAGCATTTTATGTGTTTCGTGTGACGCTCTGCCACTAGGCAACGCCCCTTGAACTCGGCTTCAGGCGACACGGGTCACCTAATACACCAAGCTTTCACATTGCTCGACGCAGGACGAAGTGGCAATTTGGACCTGCTAAGGTAGCGGATCTCAGTGTGAAAACAGCTAAAGATGCCAAACGGTTTCATGTGTTTGTAGCAAACAGAATCCAAAGAATTAAGTCCACAACAGATCCCGAGCAATGGCAGTATGTGAAGTCTGAAGATAACCCTGCGGATCACGCTTCGAGGGGCCTGATGGCACATCAGCTTGTCAGTTCAAATTGGCTCACTGGCCCAGATTTTCAATGGGAACAGGACCTACCTGCAGGAAATGTCAAGGTGGGAGAAGTCAGTGATGATGATCCAGAAGTACGGAGAGTCCAGGTTTTTAACACCAAAGCAAAGGAAGAGAGGACTTTGCTAGATCGCCTGTCCAAGTTTACTAACTGGAAAAGAGCTGTCAAACCATTGCCTGTCTTAAGCGACGTATAAAGCAGAGAAAGGGTCTCAAATTTAAAACAAGTGAAACCAAAAGCGTTGAGGAAAGACAGAAAGATAAAACAAACAAGCTACACAAGCTAAATCCATTCATGGATGAGTATGGTGTGCTCAGGGTTAGAGGACGTTTGACAAGGTCTCGGCCTCACCCACATATCAAGCATCCTCCCATTCTGCCCAAGACAAGTCATGTGTCTTCTTTACTCATCAAGCATTACCACCTAAGGGTGCATCATCAAGGGAGAGGCATAACTGTAAATGCATTAAAGTCCAGTGGAATATGGATCATAGGTTGCAGCAGTGCAGTTGCCTCACACATCCACAAATGCATGATGTGCAGAAAGTACAGAAGAAGCACACAAGATCCAAAGATGGCAGACTTGCAAGAAGACAGGATGGAAAGTACACTTCCATTTACATATTGTGGCCTCGATTGCTTCGGACCATTCTATGTGAAGTTGTTTAATTTGCAAATCATTGAGTCCCAGCTCTTTTGGAATTGGGGTTGTATTTTCAATTGGTTGATGGAAGTTAGCCCAACACAGCAGGACTGAGAGTGAACTGCCATCTGACTTGTAGTCAGGTAAAAACAATCAATTTCACCGTTTTTCTTCGAGAGTTGTTGCTGTTAGTTTCAGAGCCTTCATATCAGATGTTACAACTGGTAAACTCCTACTCAGCAAAAGCACCCTGTTGCTTTGAATGGCAGCATTAGGAATTTTTGTCACATTTCTACAGGATAATGTCAGAACAAGAGATTGAAGATTTAATGTCTGATATCAAAGCTATATGTTTGCTGTGATGGCATTGCCAGCTAGTAAATGGAAGGACAGCAGCAAAAAACATGTCTCAATATAGCAAAATGAGACATGAAATATAGCATATTGAGGCATGCCATGGAAAATACTGACTGCTCACTAATTTTGTGGAGTGCAACTCCAGCGAGCGAGGGAGTCGGTGTTACTGTTCCGGCTCGATCCACCATTGCCTCCAGAAGCTGGGTCTGCCGGTCCTGGAGTGCTGAGGGCCACCTGGTTTCGACTCATCGCCGCGACCTCCGCTAACATTTGGGCTGGCATTGTGATCGGTTGCTGCGGTTCTGTCATCTCTTAGTTGACTTTTTTTTTTTTCCTTTCTGAATCCTGTTCGGGTGCCAATGTGGCATTACCGATGCCACTGCGGATTCTTTCAGCAATCAGTACTGCAAGACTTTCAGACTGTACGTCAATGCTTTTATTTTTTGACAATCAATCCAGTCGTGTGGTCGTTCACAGGCCTCCTTCTCGGCTTCGTGCTTCCGGCTTCACGTAGGCTTGCTCTCCTTCTCTCCCCTCGAGTTCCAGCACACTCCTGTGTTTTTGAAAGTGGAGAGTGATTAGACAAGTGGATGCTGGTGTACGAATCACTCACCTGGTGCCTCTCCCCTGAGCTCTCTCCACACCTCCTTCCTGTAGCTGATGCACGACGCCCCTTTCACAGTGTGCATATGTACTCATTTACTCTGACCCTCTGAGACCCGCCAGGGAGAAAGTCCAAGATCCAACCCCCAATCTTACAGTCCAGTCAATAACAATAGCATATCTTTAATAATAATTCATACTGCAGCAACACAATTTCCCTTCCCGAGATTAATAAAGTACCATTGAATTGAATTTCAGTAAACATAGCTGCAGAAGGTGCTTCCTTCCATAAGTCACATAACCCTGTGGAACTCTATAACTTACTCTGGTGTGTGAGGAATATTCTTTGTTTACAAGAACAAACTGGAATCTATCAGATAAATATGACTTAAACAAGGCTAATGCAGTTCCTTGAATCCCAATAACCTGTTGAAGCCTTTGTAATAGAATGTTGTGATTGATCCAACAGGACAAGCACAGACACAAGCCTGCAATCAGACCGATCAAGCACATTATTTCCGTGTAAATGATCACAAAGTTGAACTGCAACAATTTTCTCAAGACCTTTAGACATCTAAGGGAGATTGGATAAAGGTCGATAATTAGCTAACACTTCTCAATCAAGAAAAGGTTTAATTACAGCAACCTTAAAAGTCTGCCGTACATATCCTGTCAACAAAGACAGATTGATCAAATCCAATATGGAAGTGTCAATTAATGGGAAAACCTTGAACAGTCTGGTTGGGATTGGGTCTAAAACACAAGTTGATGGTTTAAAAGAGACTATTGCTGTTGTTAGTTCAGAGAGATCAACTGGACAGAAGCCGTCTGAATACAAATCAGGTTCTGAAGATACTTCTAAAGCTGCTGGACTTGATGATACATCACTGATAATAGTGGGAAGGACTCCATCAATCTTCTCTCTGATAGAAACAATTTTAATGATAAAGAAGCTCATGAAATCATCACTGCTGAGAGTTAAAGGAATACCTGTCTCAGCAGAGCTCGGACTCTTTGTCAGACTGGCTACAGTGCTGAAGAGAAACCTGGGATTGTTCTTATTCTCTTCAATCAATGATGAATAATAAGCAGTTCTAGCTTTACGAAGGGCTTTCTTATACGTTATTAAACTATCTTTCCAGACTAATTGAGACTCTTCTAAATTAGAGGAACACCACTGTCTCTCCAGCTTTCTTGCGGTCTGCTTTAAAGCATGCAGCTGTGAATTATACCAAGGAGCCAAACTCTTCTGACTGATTACCTTCCTTTTCAGAGGGGCAACATTGTCCAGTGCTGTACGCATTGAAACTATAGTGCTGTCAACAAGAGAGTCAAGTGTTGCTGGAGTAAAGTTTAGGTAGTCGTCCTCTGTCATATCTGCACATGGCAGTGAAGAAAATGATAATGAAATTAACTCTTTAAATCTTGTTACAGCATCCTCTGATAGACACCTTCTATATGTAAATTTCTTCTCAGACACTGTATAGTCAAGTAATGTAAACTCAAACAAGATGGCAAAGGTTATCAAAAGATGGTCAGATAAAACAGGGTTATGAGGGAACACTGTTAACTGTTCACTCTCAATGCCATAAGTCAGCACAAGATCAAGGGTGTGATTAAGGCAGTCAGTCGGTCTGTGAACACTCTGAGAAAATCCAATAGTCTAATATAGAATCAAGATTAATATTACGGTTGTCGTTTTGAACGTCTACATGGATATTAAAGTCACCCACTACAATGACTTTATCTGTACTCAGCACTAACTGGGATAAAAACTCTGAGAATTCAGACAGAAACTCAGAATAAGGGCCAGGTGGACGATATACAACAACAAACACAAGAGGTTTCTGTGATTTCCACTTTGGGAGAAACTGAGAGTCAGAGATTCAAAAGAGGTAAAACTACTCTGGGATATCATATTTTTGGATGACAAGTGAATTTGGCCATATTTCTAGAAATGAGAGCCACCCCTTCCAAAGTTGGATTGATGCTGTGTTTTCTAATCAGAGCAGGTTTTCCCCAGAAAGATTTCCAATTATCTATGTAGCCCACGGTGTTTTCTTTTACACCACATCAGCCAGCGGTTGAAGGTGGACATGCTGCTAAACATGCCATCACTGGTCAGATAATGAAATCCTGTCTCAACTTGAAAACCGGTCTGTTATTGAAGGATGCAACTCAGCGTCATAAATCTGTGATTCTTCTGCTTCTTTTGGAAGTGCTGAAAAAGAAATGTGTGGTTTACAAGTACACACAAACATAAGATTGGGTTTGTAGAAGAGGTGAAAGAGTGGCTTGCTGATGTAAATGATTGACCTCGTCAAAGTACAGCTCAGATGAACATGAATAATACCCTTAATTTATCAAGACTGCTGCCATCTTGTTTGGAACCTTTTGGTGCTCACGATCGGAAGAATGAGTCCCGTCTCTTAGCATTCTACGTTAATAGGTTTATCTTGCTAAAGCTATTTACATTAAGCCAAGTCAGAGTGTCTCTAGGAGACAGAAGGTCAAACAGAAGGAGCTCATTGGGAAGCAAATCTGTTGTTTCATCTACCTCATGAAGTGTTAAGACTAATAGGCCGTAAGGTGAACCTCGAAAACTCCTTCAGAACACCAGGCTTGTTCCGCGCTCTCCGAACCAAACACGCTTCAGCTCATAAAAAGATTTGAGTTATGTTGAGGTTTAAAAAAAAGTTTCGCCGCTCAGAACACAGTACTTTTTTAGTTCGCAACGTTTAAAGGAATAACTAGTGCCTGGCAAGGCGTATGTAGATATTCGGCAGGCTAATAACAATTTGGCTCGCGAGAGGTGCCACGGTTGAGACGTCATCAGAATGGACGAATCGGATAGCTGGTATGTCAGCTGGGCTGGTAAACAGAAACAGCACCGCAGCAGCAGCGCGATCATCCAGCAGTACCGAAGAAGACGAAATTTTGACCGAAAGATTTGTTACATGCACTTATCTTCTGTTAAGCATGAGGAAACACAGAATTTCACGTGCACAAGGTGGAATGGAAGGAATCAGAAGGAACAAATAAAGAAGCACTTGCTGAGTTCTTATACGATGCGTGGCCACATGCTGATCTTACAGCAGTGGGAAGAAACCTCAACTTGTACATAGCACATCAACACCAATGGCACCGTGACTGATGTGCAGTCTGTTCGTGCTGTGGAAGACCTGCAGTGTGACCACGAAGAATGTGACACAAGGGTGTTTTTGCATGAACAACATGCTGCACAGGAACATAAGACTGTCGTTATTGAGAGCCCTGACACTGATGTAGCAGTCTTTGCTGTGAGTCTGCAGAAAGATTTGCCATGCAGCTTGTACTTTTTCACAGGGACGGGCAACAGAACACGCATAATGGACATTACCAAGGTGTCATCAGCTCTCGGAGCCAGTGTGTGTTCAGCCTTGATTGGGATCCATACATTCACTGGGTGTGACACCACAAGGCAAAAAGAAGACATTTGCTGTGGCATGCGAGAAAGATGTCTATCAGAAGGCTTTCAGAAATCTGGGGACTGAATTTAACTTGGACCACTCTACATTTGCATTACTTTGCAAATATGTATGCCATTTGTACGATCAGCCAACTGCAGAAAACATCAATGAGGCTAGGTACAAAGCTTTCTGTATGGCATCATCAGCCTTGCCAGAATTATCTTTCTCCCCAACAAGTGATGCCCTCCACCAGCACTGCAAAAGGGCAAATTATCAGGCTAAAATAATAAGGTCATGTGTAAAGCAAAAGATTGGACTCATTTGAATCGGTGGTGGAGAGGAGGACACTGAACAAACTGTTATCCATCATGGATAACCCCACCCATCCTCTCCACCAGCTGCTGGTTAGACAGCAGAGCTCCTTTTCCAACAGGCTCATCCAGCTCCACTGTCACAAGGACCGATTCAGGAAATCCTTCCTACCAGCAGCCATCACCATATACAACACCTCCCCTATGGCTGGAAGAGAACTTCAACCTCAATAGGCTTGAAGTCTCTCCTAAAACAAAAAATACTGTAGATTTGTATATAGCAAATGTTTATTCACTATTTCTATTTATTTTATATTATTTTATTTTATATTTATTTTATTATATTGTATTTGCTTGTTTTTTACTACTTTAATTGTTTTCATATACTGTATGCTGCTGCAACAAAACAATTTCCCAAATTGGGATTAATAAAGTATTAATAAAGTAGTCTTGTGCAGGTGTTCCAGCTGTTCAAACACCACAAAGGAAACATAGGATAAAGAAGATGACAGCTGCCCTGACACTGACAGTGAGGAATAGTGTATGTGTGTGCCAGCGTTTTTTTTGTTTTTTTACCTTTATTCTATTCCATTTGTATCATTCCTTTTATTATGGTTATGTGTATAAGTTTATGCCGGTTGATGTGTATGCCCTACTTGTTTTGATTTTGTTATGTGTTGTATAGTTATTAGTGAATAAATCAGTAAATGAATACCTGAATGGTAAATGGCTAAATTGGCTCAATTCAGAAATACATGAATGAGCATTATCGTTGATAATTATTATTTTATGTTCACTTTAAAATGATATTTTGCGAGATTCCTTTCTGTAGGTTAGTTTTGACAGCATCAGACAGGTTATCATTTTTCCAGTTTGTTGTCGTAAATCGGCAACGTGATTGGTCCAGCGCGGTCACGTGGTGTCTTGTGACGTCAAAATCGTCATTCAGCCCTGCGGAAAATATCTTCAGAAAACGTCTCGGTTTAAAAAAAGTACAGGATTCTGTGACGCGAAACTTTTTTTATGTGCGCAAAATAAGTTGGTCATTTTTATCAGCTAACGGGCATGTAGTTCGGAGAGCACGGAGCGAGCCTAAACGAAAACGGGGTTCACCTTACGATCTATAATGCAGAGGTGGTTGTTCTGTTTATTTTCCAAAGGCTTTTAAAGAATAAACAATCTATGGAAGACTAGTTGGAACAGATCAAGAAAAAAAAGAGCAAGTTGGTCAAGTGCTGTACTATAATGTACTATACTTCAGATGGAATTAATTCTTATTTGGAAGGAGAACAAAAAAAGACTTTGACCCCTTAAAATTCCTGCAATTCTTTCCTGAAAGTCCTAAAAAAAAAGCATACCCAAAGTAAATTGAAAGCTGTTCTTGAACCATTTAGAGTAAAGGCATGGTTGTTTTGAGCCCAAAACAGTCAGAATCTGTGTAGGTGCTACTGTCACAGAGTAATATCAGCTTGAATACACTGAAAATGATGGATTTTTATGTCTGCCTAATTTTTCTTCCCAAATATGTGCCTTAAAAGTGACTTTAGCATAGAGCTGCGGACTGGAAAACACAATGGGACTACAGACTGAAGTCTTACCTAGTCCCACTTCAAATTTGACTGTAACACCACAAAAAAATTATGTTTTTGTACTTGTTTTTCTAAGGATAGGACAAGAGGGGTGTTCCACGAAGCTGGATTAAGGGAAAGCCTGGCTTTTCTCGATAGTTCTGGCTAATCTAAGAGAGAGTTCCATTCCACCAACGTGGCTTATTTGAATGCCCGCTGGTAACTTATGCCGCTGAACTAGACTGCTCTTGGGCAGGGAAACGTTAAAGCTTAGTTTAGCTGTGTCTCAAAGAATGTCCGACCGGCTGAAACAGACTCCCAAAAGAAATTTCCAGCTGGTAGAATTCCGCGCTCCCGCAACTCATGTCTCAGGACCAGACTCAGAAAAATGGGGGACAGATCCTTTCAGGCTGCTGCTCCACATTTACAACAGCAGATAATGTAAAACAACCTACTGGCTGAAGTATTTGCATTAAGTTCATCATCTCCCTCAGGCTTCCCCAATGTCATCGGTGCACTAGACTGTACCCATGTACGCATCCAGGCCCCTGCTGGACCCGTGGGGGCCGACTACATTAAAGCTGCAGTCTGCAAGATTTGTTGTTGTCATACGTAAAGTCCTACTTTTTGGCATTTTAAGAGTTTACATGATCTATCAGAACGCTTGAAGTTGAAAACGGTGACCTCCGTAGTCGCAAAATGCAAGAAATGCTTATTTTTTTACCGAAAAATAAAAAGTTATTCAACTTCCTGTCCCGCCCCTTCAAAACACATGAGAACTCGTGCACGTAGACGTGCACGCCAGATGCGCCTACACGACTCCTCATTCATCAACTCACCTGTCATTTGCGATCATGGAAGACACAGTAAGTAGACTAGCCCGTAATGAAGTTCAATAGTCCAGATAAATAAGCGTGGGGACGAGCCTACCTTGTATCGCACGTGCACAATCGGTGATTGACAGGCAGCAGAGCCCAGCTCGTAAACCTGATTGGTTACCTTTTACCAGTCCGGTCTGCAATTTTGTAAACAAACCTGCTGGCTTTGGAGGGACCTAGCGGGACATATAGGGGACCTAGAGAACTCTTTTTTTTTTGTATTGGGGTATTTAATGTACTACTTTCAGAATCCCCGGACAGTTCCAGGCATTATGCTTGAAAAAGAGTTGCAGACTGCAGCTTTAACCAAACATTTTTCCATAGCCTAAATGTACAGGTACGTATTGGGGCTAATTGTCAATAGACTCTGAACTGGATTTCTTTGAAAAACACCACATCAACCCCTTTGAGTAATGCTGAGCAAAACTATGTCCAGCACACAAATTATTACATTTCAAAACCAGAAAATATGTGTGTACATAGTAAATACTGGTTGTATTCCTTTACTGCTGGTGGAACAGGGATGTCCTTCAAGGTCCACTGCTCAAGCCATGTTCGTGGAAAAAGTCGCCTCCTACTGTTCCTAATGGACTTCTAGAAATAGAAGAACTCGCTCTGCTGACTGAATGAATGAGGAAATCAAATGGCGTGTGTGGCTGAAAGAGGGCGGAGACAGAGAGAAACTCGAGGTTCATTGAGTAAAACCTGGTCGGGACCAGGTTCATAGAGTCTGTTACTACGGTAACTGACCGAGAGGTTAAGTTACCTCACTTAGTGAAACAGGCTAGAGTTACCCCTCTTTCTCTAGTTTGAGTTTCCTCCCTTTGTGAAACGGAAAACTCAGAGTTTTTCTCATTTCAGGGTTAATAAACTCAGAGTTTTCACTAAACCTGCTTCGTGAAATGGATCTCTGGTCTTTTTACTCTCCATGAACATATGACATTATTGTTGTCATTAACTTGTGTTTCTCTTTCTCAGCAGGTATTGTGTCATGGTGCCTGTTGTCCCCTCTTTCCTGACCTCTCAACCCCCAGCCCTGAGGCAGATGGCCACCCTTCCTGAGTCTGGCTCTGCCAGAGCTTTCTTCCTGTTAAAAGGGAGTTTCATCTTTCCACAGTCGCCTTGTACATGCTTAGGATGGGAGGATTAGATTGAAGAGAAGTTTCAGTGCAATCTGTTGGTTTCATTAGCTATGCAATTTGTTTTTCAATAGGCTCTGTCTGAATTGGACCATAATGGAGTTGTGACAGGGAAGCTGTGGTTACAGGTTGGGTGTGAGGTTTGTGTTGCTGAAGAAAGGTAAGGAGCATGAGTGTTGCTTTAAGCTGAAGTCATTCACCAACATGTTCAACTTATTGGCTCTGTCTGAATTCGATCATTCTGATACCCCTTTACCTTAAACCCTGTGAGCTTTTCTATCATTCATATCGTCACATATCGCTCATATTCTGCTGGAGCTAGCTTTCCCTGTACTCCCCATGCTCGGACTGAACACCTCTTCTTGGCAGGGCGATGTTGAATAATGTACCCTAGAGACATACGAATTTCTTTATGCATCTGTGATATGTTCAGAGACTATAAACCTAGCAGAGCTCTTAGATGCAAGGACTCAGGTCAGCTGGTCCAGTCCAGAGTCCAGACTAAACATGGAGAAGCAGCATTTAGCTGTTGTGCTGCAAACAAGTGGAACAAACTGCCAGTGGAGATTAAACTTTCACCAAATGGAGACATTTTTAAATCCAGGTTAAAAACATTTCTTTTCTCATGTGTCTATGCATGAAATCTGCACGATATCTTTTAACTTATCTAGACTGTTTCTTGTTTTTAATCATTTTAATTTAATTTCAATTATTTTATTTGTTTCTCTTTATGTTCTTTTATGTATTTTTAATGCTTCTTCCACCCCCTGCTGCAATGCTTTTATTTTATGTAAAGCACTTTGAATTGTTTTGTACATGAAATGTGCTAAAGAAAACTTTATGCAAACTCCTCAGTATCAGCTTTTATGTGAATGCAGCAGTCCTGTGGCCCCAAACATCAATACACCATTTGAAGGTGAGTACATTTTTGCTTCTTTCATATGAGTGTTGTTGCCAATATTCTCCCAGGCCACATTACAGGCAGTTGTCAACTTTCTTCAAAAGTACCTAGAATGTTAATAGAGTAATATTGAAAAAGTTATCACTCACTAACCCAATGTTGTAAAATTTATTTAAGACTTTTAACAAAGACAGCAAGGTCCAAGTCAGGTAAATATTACATATTTGTCAGTTTGTCTACTTGTTTGATTACTAGTATGTTCATTGGTTAGATGAATGAAACTGGTCATTGGTTTGTTTGTTTCTTTGTTCAGTAAACATTCTTATTACCATGGGAAGAAAGGAGTGAATGAGAACAGAAGGATGTGTGGCAAAGGTTATTATTTAACTTGGCAATAGGTATTTGGACTGGAGGGTGTCTGGTTGGTATATTTCAAGCTATGAGGAGGTACAGGGTGAATTTAGCATAAAGAATAATTGAAAAGAAGAAAGCAGTGTTGTTTTTATTGATTTGTGATCGCACATGACTGTTTTACAAGCTCATAAAGTTGTTCTGAGAAGAGTGAAGCACACTGTAAAAAAGAATGAAATGAAAATTGCTTGTGCCTAACTAAGAAGCATCAGAAACACACGAATAAGAGTAGCTGAAGAGCAAAAATTAATGTGTACAGTCACCGCTTCTCTGCTGCTAAAGCTGCGTCGATCGTCACTTCCTTGATGGGAGCTTCAATGTAAGATGAGGGTTGATCTACTACTGCTGCCCCCGCGACCCGATCCCTTGAGCAGTGGAAGTTGATGGATGGATGGATGGAGTAATGATAAAAATCTGTAATATATTTCCGAAAGTGTATTTGCACAAGAACTTATTAGATGAATAAATAACAGAAGTCTTTAACACCAACTGAGGACCAGGTGTGCTCTGAAAATACAAGACGTATAATTGGAAGTTGGATTAATAGTAATTAAAACCAAGAGATCCAGCAACATTCTGGATTAGTCTGGAGTGGGCTGGTCAACAATTACCCAACAGGAGCCGTAAACCCGAAAATACATGTACACAAAAATGTACACAGACACAGCTGGCAAAGTGTGACATAAACACACACATGGGTGCAGACCCAGTTCCACATACACAGATAGGTGGGCAAATACAAGTCTATACAAATCTGAGCTGCAATACAGAGATACAAAGAATGAAAAATCCAATTGTAAGAAGAAACTGGAAAATGCTGAACAGAAGGAAGTTCTGCAATATTTAAGACTTGATTGAAAAGATAGATGGCTGTGCAACAATATTCATCAGAAAAGAAACCTGTGGAACCCTCAGCACCGGAAGGCCCCTAGATAGGCCGCCACCTTTTGTACCCTCCAAAGAACATCCCCTGAGAAGAGGTGTAAGAGAAAAGATGATTGAGGGACAGATAGAGGGAAAATTTACCCTTACCCTGGCATAAGAAGATAAAATGATAAGAACAAGACCCAAAACAAGGGGTCTTGTCCTTCTTCCAACCTGTGCAATCAGCACCACTGACATCAGACCCAGAGATGAACCCTACAAAAGAGAGGCTGATATCATTACCCCTGTCATCCACCCCAGCACTAAAATGAGCTGGCACTGAGATTGAAGAGAAAACGACATAGAGACAGAGAGAGAAGAAGAAGAGATTTACGTTTTGATTAGAGACGAGGCACACAAAATGAGCTGATTATTTATCCATGGGAACCCAGCCGGAGAGAAGAGTGGAAAGTCGAAGTTTTCTAGAATACAGAACACCTGAGATCCTCCTTACATCAATGGATACGCTGACAAAACTGACACACAAGACGGTAACTAGGGCTAAAGATCACCTGAGACAAATGGAACCATCACCACAAAAAGAGTCGAAAAGTGAGAGGGAACCGTTGAAGAAGAAGTCGGAGCAACTGGAAGAAGAATTGAGACAAAGAGGCACAAATCAAGCCTTTTTAAAAACGAACAAAGATTTTACTCATGTCATGAAATCTGCAAATGAGTTTGGGGCACCTGGAAGAACTGACTAGAAACAAAGGACTTCAGAACGAGCATATGTTGTTGAGCTCAAGGAGACAGTAAAATTTACTGAAACAGGAAGTGGAATGACCCTAAGAGGCAGAAGAAGAGCAAGAGAGGAGACACCACTGTTTGAAGAAGAAATTAAGGATGATGTAGAAATCGGCCTAATGTGTCCACTCTTCACAAAGGAACATAGTCAACGAGAGCAACATGTGTCGTGGAGCTTTATGGACATGACGGGGCTGGCAGGCCAACTGCCAACTCTCGCAGATAAATAGATCACTGCTTTTGAGGAGAGTACTACTACTGGCTACTACTGAAGTGAAGCTAGCCATGGAAGACATCAAGGCCCTGTTGATGCATCAAAGTGGAAAACACATTACTATAGACATCTTCGAAAAGGTCAACCTCGGAGCTGTAATTAAAAAATATCATTATGACAGCTGTCCATTTGGATCATACCATAACGTTATATAACAGCTTTGAGAACACCATCTCTCAAAAATGGATCCATCAAAATTGGAAAAAGAAACGCTGAAGGAGAATGAAAATCGAGGGCAGTTTTTCATGAGATTGAACGCAAGTGGAAGAATGAGATTGGAACCGACTGAAATGATAACGAAACCAGCAAACCCTCTTTAAGTTGATGGTAACGAAAGCTTTGTCAGAATAAGTACAAAACAGACTAAATACATGATGGGACTGATGAAGATGGTGTGGCCGAGGTTTTCAGAACCCATTGTGCACCACATTGAAGTCTACAGAGCAGAAAAACAAAGTGAGGAACAAAATAAGCTGCTAGCAGGGATGCTGGCTCAGCTCCAAATAGGAGAACAAACCAAGCAGAAGAAAGATAGAGGCAAAGCCAAGACACGAGCTCCAGGAGCCACTACCTGAGGTCACAGCCCCCAAGCACCAGTGATCTTCACCCCCAATACACAACCTCAAAAATTGCCAGAGAATTGCCAACTCCTCCCAGCCTCAGCAACTGTACCTGTACAATGCCACCAATTCATGTACCCCTCAACAAGGATGGAGGCAATTATTATCCATAACAAGGCAAAAGAAGTATGACTCAAAGTGGAAACAGCGGGGAGGAAGGAGGGAATAACCACAACAGAAAAAAATATGTTTTCTGCACGCAGAAATCATGGGCACAGATGGCATCTGGGAGGGACCCTGATCCGCCCCCCACCATCCCGTCCGTACTTAAGGCGGCAAACATCGCCGATACATCGACATCGTCCCCCCCAGTTCAAAAATCCCATCTACGCCACTGTCAGAAATGCAGGATTGGCAGAATGAGGTGTCACAGAATGACAACTTGTGCTTGGGTTGTGGACAGCCAGGACATCACCAGAGAGACTTAATTGGCTATAGGGAGGCCCGAAGAAGCCTGAGGGGGAGATGTTGACAGTTAAATCAACGCAACCACAAGATGGTCCCACCATAATAGTAACCATTCAAGTTCACCATTCAAGATTGATGATGGATACAGGGGCTACATATTCCTGTATTAGAAGAGAAGGGTCTGGACGATCAGTGACATCAGTTAAAACAGTAGGCTTCTCTGGGAAAACACAAGTAATACCCTTAACAGAACCGGTCCCTTTTCATTGGGACCGGTTCTGTTAAGGGTATTACTGTGTATGTGCCCCTGCTCTACTCAAACAACACACCAATTAATCTGCTGGGAAGAGATAAATGGCCTCTATCTAGATTTTCTGAAAACCAACCACCAGCCCTGATGATGCCGACATTACAGCAAACAAAGAAAACTGATCAGATAAAGCAAAAGTCTTTTGGCTAAATATAACTTCATCTCAATCATGCTTACATACAAGAACGGGAAGAGTGGAAGCCATTGGTACAAGTTCAGTTTAAGCTCCTATCTTGGCCAGAACTACCTCGAAAACAAGGTTCTTAATATCAATGGAATTTTCCTGGTTAAACAACGGTTAAATTACAAACTTCCACGACCACCGCAAAGTATTTTGTTACATGATGGAAATCAGAGCCATAAGGATTTATGAAAAATGTTGGGATGAACCAATAAATGAAAGACCATGAAGACATCTATGTCGGGCCACAAGGTGCTGCAGTAGCTGTAAAACTCCTTAATGGATTGCAAAAATGGTACCAAGTCCTGAACTCAACACCTCATGTCTCATTGTTAACAGCAGAGAAGCATGAATCCCATGAGTTTGGCCAAATGGTGAAAGAAGCTCTCCAAGTTCAAGAGTGGAAGCAAACAGAATGCATGTTCATTCACGTCTCTGCTGGCAAACTTTTTCTTAAAATTTCTACAAGGAAAAAGGAGGTGATGAATTAATCACTGAAAAGTTATTGCCTCCTCACACTATTTCCTTACAAATGCCACTGACAGTCGAACAAGAAAAAATATTAGAACAAGTAAGGTCAGCACATAAAACAGATAGACCTTCAGCACCCAATCAACAACATTAATGTACATAGGTGACATGTTGGTTTGTTCTAGTCGTGAAGAACAGGGTGAGAAAGACTTCATTGCTGTTTTGACAGCTTTAGTCACAGGTGGCCATAAGGTCAGTAAAGACAAGTTGCAGTTTTGTCGACAAACGGTTAAATATTTCGGTCATCAACTAAGTGGAGACTAGAGACATGTTGCACCCTCCCAAGTGGAGGCAGTGATAAAAGTTCTGAAACTTCAAATAGTAGGGCAAATGCATTCCTATTTGGGGATGGTTGGATCTAGCAGGCCCTGAATATTTGACTATACAATAAAGACTTCTCCATTGAGAGTTATGATATGGGCAGGGGGACACACAGTGCAGTCCATCTGACATTGACGGAAGAAGCAGGGGGAGCATTTCAGGTTCTGAAGATGGATATTCAGACAGTCCCTGCACTAGCTAACCTGGACTATGGCAAGCCGTTTCATCTTAATGTTGCTGAACGAAGTAGATATGCATCTGCTGTCCTCATGCAGGACCCTCCAACAGGCAAACAATCACTGGCCTATTACAGTATAAAACTGGATAAACTTGATGAAGAATTGCCACCCTGTTATCAAGGCTTGGTTCTAGCAGCCTTTGCATACAAAAAGGAATCGATTTTAACTATGGGTAAAAGAGTAACGGTCTACACACATCATGCATACAGGTGTGGAATTTGTCACATTTGTTCCAAGTTTTGAGGGAACAACAGGCAGTCTGGTGGTCCCTGTATATGGTAGTAATGGTAGATGGAAAACTGTCCCATTGTAATCAATGCCATAAATATAACAAATCCAATAGCCCATGTACCAGTCACCAGAGGGTGTGGACATGTTGAATTGCAGGTAAGGGAAAGGTAGTAGTTTGGCATTTTACCCGCTGAATAGAAGCATGTCCAACAAGAAAACAGGATCTCAAAGAGACAGCTATGTTTTTTTGTACAGAGGTTTTTCCATGGTTTGGCATTCCTGACACTATTTCCTCTGACAATGAGCACTGTTTTGTATCTAATATGATAAGAGAAATGTCCAAGTTGCCAGGTGTTCACCAGAAGTTTGGTTGTACGTATGATTCACAGATAAAGGGTTCAGTTGAACGTGTTAATGGAGTGCAGACAGCAAGGTCTGACTGAACTGGGCTGATTCATTAGCATTAATGACACTACAAGCTTGGGAAAGTACAAGTCTTATACAAACCATTATTTTATTTTAACCATTATATCTTTAGTTGTCTATTATTGCATAACTGAAGTAGTCAGAGACTATGAGTTGTCACGATAAACAGTTAAAGTGCCTCGGAATGGATAAGAGGCCTAAAACAGTACTATCATTGATTATCAATGGTGTGAGAATTATATTTCTGTGATTGCTCACTCAATCGTGCAGATAACTGCACTTTCAGCCAACGAAAACTGCATATTCTGCATTATAATCATCCTTAAGGTGATATGTTATATATGGTTGCTTTTGTTTCGTCCTCTTTGTGTCTACATATCTATGGTATGATAAGATTGTTACCATCCGTTACATCCTATCTAGTGCGTAGGACATAACATAAAGAAAAGGTTTCCCCTGGCCCTGTCCCAAATCAATGTCTGACAAGAAAAAAAAAAAAAAATCAGATAATAAAACAAATTTATTAACAAGTTTAACAAAAGTGAACCAAGGCCAAAACAACACAAATATTGTTTTGTAAAACCCACCAATAAAGTACCAACTAAACCCTGTGTGAAATAAACCAAACAAAAAGACAGTTCTCTAAACCTAACTCCCTACTTCAACAAAAACAAGAAAAAACTCTTCTAAAGAAAATGTCAGTTCATCCCTACAGCTTCTATGATCTTATGTACAAAATAAAATGTGAAAATACTATTCACAAGCTAAAGACTTAAAACTCACTAGAACCAGAATAACCACGCAATATTTGAGGACTGATACTGTCAAAAGCCGCATTCGGACAGAGCAGTTCTAAGAACGCCGCTGTTCTAAGAACGGTCCTCCTCGAATTCCGTTCTGATAACTGTCCTTCCCCAGGGGAACTGTTTCAGTTTGCATTCGCACATGAGTCAGGACCTTGATAGAGACGGATGCGGCGCAACCGTCTGCGACAATGACATGTTACTTTAGCGCCACATTCAACAACAAAACAAAACCCGAGAAAAGTAAGGAGAGAAGGGGCAGTCGGTGGCGTAGTGGGTTACGCAGCCGTCCCATGTACAGAGGCTACAGTCCTCGCTGCAGCTGGCCCCGGTTCGAGTCCCAGACCGGATGGCCCTGCATGTCTCCCCCTCTCTCTGCCCCCTGCTTCCTGTCTCTCTCCAACTGTCCTGTCATTAAAGGCATAAAAAGCCACCCCCCCCAAAAAAAAAGCAAGGAGAGAAGAAAAAACACCACAAAGAAACTATATGGAGAGTGGGGACGCCACCGTGTTCATGGCGTGTACAACTTAAGTTGTAGACAAATATGTATATATATATATATACACACACACATATACATATACATATAGAGCTATGCATGCTGGCCGTAGCTCCTTACGCCATATATATTGTACAGTTCAAAAACACAGTCCAACACAATAAGAGTAGGTCTCATTATACCGACACAAAGCTTAACTGTATGAAAACAGTATGATTTAGACTATGACACATGCATCACCTAGTAAGACAGCAGTAACCCAGGCAGTTCGGGCATCTCACACAATGAATTACCCAATTAGCAACTGGACAGCATCCATAGATATATGTCAAGGTTACGATATGTTCACAAACTCCTCTTATCCTATTGAAAATGATCCTGCCTGGTTTTGATAAGGTCTTTAATGGCATGCAACACTTTACTAATGTATTTAGCATGCTAACATAGCATACTGCACAGCTGCTGTAACTCACCAGGATATCACTATTTTTTGGTTCTAAGCAGTTCAACACAGTTCTATTCCATGTCATGGCTCCAAAATAAGCTCTGTTTTTTTCATTTTATGGTTTAAATCTATGTCTCCATGAGTTAGGTTTAATTGTGCTCAGCTTGAGTTGTTTCTTTCTCAAAATCCACATTGACTGAGCAGCAGGTCCAGAGCTAAGCAAAGATAGTTTCAAGGTAAGATGAACACTCCTAGCTCGTGTTTGCTAGGAGAGCCAAACAAATGACCCACCTCGTTTAATTTGCAGGCAGCGACTGAAGCGACTAAAGGGGCGGGTCTTTCAAACAGCAGGCATGTATGACAATCCATCTATATATCGGTTCCCTCTTTCACCATGGATTGCACTATGGGCAGCTTTCTTTGTGTTGTATCTGCATATTTGCGATGGAAACGCAGGGCACGTTGCTGTCGTATCATAAAGCTCTGGGAGACTGCAATAATTAATTTCTCCTCCATTGTTTTCCTCTCTTTCTGCCTTTTTCCGCTCTTTTCCGCCTTTTTTCCGCCTTCGGAATCCAGATCGGCCAACAATTGGCTGTCGCCGTGGTCGTGCCGCTGCTCATTTGCATAAGGTTGAGCCTCTCTCAACTTTCATCCCGTCGCTCAAATCGTGTCGCCTACCCCGCCGGTCACTCATCATCGCCAGCGTACATTGAAAATGAATGGCTGCTGGTCGCCGCGGTCGCTCACTTCGCTTTTTGTGTGAGCGCCCAGTTATACTACCAGGTTACCATGTCAAAGTCCTCTGAGGATTTTTGGTCAACACAGGAATGTATAGCCGACACTTGCACTTAGTTGGAAACGGAACAGTCATATGGTACAGACAATACAGAGAGATGTACTAGAAGGAGGAGCAGCTCCAGGCAGATCCTTCGCACCTCCTTCTCACAGGCACAGTCTCTAGTGTCAGTCTCCAGCATCGCAGTCTCCAGCAGCACAGTCGCACCACCTTCTACTCTAGAGGGAGCCCAGCTGGGCTGGCCTCCTCCAGTTCCTTTTCCTGCTCCAGAGGGAGCCCAGCCAGGCTCACCTCCTCCTGTTCCTCTTCCAGAGGAAAGTCAGCTGGGTTTGCTTCCTCCAGTTCCTGGTTCCGCTCCAGAGGGTGCCCAGGAGGGTTCGCCTCTTGTTCCTGCGCTGGCTTCTGAGGGTGCCCAGGAGGGCTCGCCTCCCGTTCCTCTTCCTGGTCTTGTCCCCTGTGAAGTAATGGTAGGCTCATTTCCGTCAGGACGGCTCCAGTTCCCTCATCGCTGGACGTCTGTTTGCTTGCCACACCGTCGCCGGCTCCAGTTCCTTCATCACTGGACGTCTGGCCCCCCGCCTGACCGTTGCCGGCCCCAGTCCCTTCGGCGCTGGACATCTCGCTGCCCGCTAGAAAGGCCTCCTGCCCATCCGTCAGATTGGTCCTCATTCTGCCGGTCTCCTTGCCCATCCCCTGGAGTGGTCCTCGTTCCTCCTGTTCCCTTTTTTGGTGTCTTGTTTTTCAATTCTGTTTCTTGATAGGGTTCTGTCACTTCCTCCCTTTTTTCCCTCAGCAGTCTTCACTCACCAATCACCCTCCTCTGTATTTAAACTCCCGGTTTCATTCACTCTTTGCCAGATCCTCATTGTTACTATCTCTTGTGCTGTTCTTAGTGTCTTGTGAATATTCAGGTCAGTCTAGTCTGTCCAAGTTTAAGCTGCGTTTTTTGATTTTGTTTTCCCTGTCTTTAGTTGTATGTATTTCCAGCATTGCCACGCCTTTCTTTAAAATAAATAGTTACTTCTCATTCTGTTTCCTGGCTCACGATCATTGTCTGCACCTGGGTCCTCCTTCCTTGCCACCACCCACACATGACACATCCATCATACTGGTAGTAGGTGAAATCTTAAATCTTAAAACAACAGCTTTTGGGGGTTGATATCTGAGATATCTGAGTGCACCAAGAGGAAGGATTGAATAAATTAACACAGCAAAGAGCAACTGCTTCCATGGAGTCTCCCCACCTGACTATTGGCTCTTCCTGAAAACTGATGCAAGGTTGTCATACATTTCATGGACTAAGTGAAGATTCAATAGATCTTTCATTGCTTTATTGCTGACTAAGTAGTGGCCTTAAGGGCATTTTGTAGACGCTTTTATCCAAAGCAACTTACAATAAGTGTGTTCAACATCGGTAGGCAAAAGAACTTCAGGTCACAAGAAATCATAAGTGCATTTCCTTCCAAAACCAAACAGCTAAGAGCATAACTAGTGCTAGAGTAAGTGCAATAAGTTAGGTACGGAAGCGTATTGCATTCACTTAATAAAAAATATATATATATTTTTGGGTTAGTTTTTCAGGGTAATTTTTTCTGTTTTTCTGGCTATTTTTTTCTGTTTTTTGTGGTCATTTGTTCTCCCTCTGTTTTTCGGGGTAATTTTTTTCGGAAATCGAGATACTTCGAAATCTCGTGAGATTATCCAGCCTGCAAGTGACTCCGGTGGACCTAAGGTGACTCCTGCCCCCGTCCATACATGCCCCGTCTTGAACACTTTCTACCGTTCAATAAAGGTAAGGCATGTAATTAGTTACACACAGGGTATGACGCTCTTGGTTACAAGTGGAACGATTCATTCAGCATAATGTTGAAACATTGGTTCACTTTCCTTTGCTATTTCCTTTGTATTTGATACATGCTTACCTGAAACACACCGAGGAAGGATCCCGGGCCGTTTCTCAATACCCAAGTACGCAAGTCCGTACTCGGGTGCTTACAAGTATGGACTTGTCAGAAGTACGGACTTCTGAGCACACAAGCACACAAGTACGCTCATTGTGCATTTGGAACGGAAGCGTCATCATCGCTCGTGCCGCACTGCTTTCTGGGATAGCAAGCTGTCTGAAATCTACACAAGTCACCACAGAAGCAAACTCGATAAAATGGGCGGAGTGAGCACACATCCGGGAATGTGGAGCGTACTTGATTGGATGCGTACATTGGCTGTGTTCGAAACCGCCTACTTCTCCTACTACTCCCACTACTCCTACTAACTTTAACTTTTTTTAAGTTCCGGGATGCATACTAGATTCGCCGAAATGTTGGGTATGCATCATGAGGTTACTACTCATACTCAAACTACCCAAGATGCAACGTAACGTTACGTCGCCGATCGTCATTTCCTGTCAAAACGGCAGTTTCAAGCTAGCTACAACGAGGGTAGGTTCCCTTCCTGTTTTCAAAACAAAAGCACCAATTGTATCGTAATGGCTTTCCCTATGATAAAAGGCAACGGGTATTTTATTTTGTGAAGATAACCGGAATTGCGTTACTCACTGCGGCTAGCTTTAGTAGCGCCGAATTCGTGGGAACAAAATTGTAAATAGCCGGTATTTTATCAGATTTTCAACACGTTGGGGATCTAAACGACTACTTTCTCGCCTGAAAATGTTTCAAATTTTGCTAAAGTTTACAGAGTTTAGAGCTTAAGCGAAATCAGCTTCAGGCCGGCTGATTTCGGCTCCGACAGGAGCGAAGTGCACTGTGTGTAAACGCTCTGCATACTGTCTGATCGAATGAGTATGCCGTTTGCAAGTATGTAGTATGTGGTTTCGAACACAGCCTTTGAATTGGAACAGTACTTGGTCCTTCAGTGATGACGTTTCAGAAGTACACAAGTACGCAAGTACAGACAAGTACGCATATTGAGAAACGGCCCTGCATTAAATGTCCATGCACATCATGTATTTAAATAGGCCCATATGTTGACTAAAATCATTTAAAACGTTTTTGCACCTTCTTACTAGTAAAGTACATAAAGTTACTCATACCCTACATGGCCAAGCCCAAATCTGGATTTTATCTACTATTTCAATAGTAATAAGAATAATAATCAAAGCCCACTCTGAGCTGCTGTACTATCAGAGTATTGTAATTGTGTATGAATAATCAGTGAAGGACACTACACAAATCAGTTATGGTGGTGATTTGAGTGAGCCCATTTAAATGTTTAATGACAGGTTGACTTTTAAATGATTATACATATAGGCAGTATTGAGTGTTTACAGGTCAGACATGAAACGTCTGTTTTAAACAAAATGTTGCAATGGCTACATACTCAGCCCCTGGCCTGTCACAAGATGATGGTTTGTGGACATTTCTTCGCAACAGAGGTGTTACTGAGGAAAGTATTCAGAAAATGAAGCAGGATCATGTAAGTCTCAGCTTCAAAAGCTGTTTTTGTACTGTCTCATACTGTCCATTGTGTTATCATCTGCATCAGGCATTTATATTGGTTCTGAAATTTAGCACAGAAGTAACTAGTCTTGGAGATAATATAGTTTAAGCTTTGTCAAGGCTAATGTATTATTTTTTTTCATTGCAGAAATAGATGATGCCACTATGGCTTCTTACCTTCCAGCATATGGTGACAGGATTGCCACAAGGCGTTTCTGTATCGAAAAACAGAAAAGAGGTGGACTGTCCTTATTTAAAAAACTTTTTTTTAAAAATGGGCACAATGAGCAACAAAGACAGCGATCAAGGTTTTGATGGAGAGAATACAGTGCCTCCAAGCCTGCAAGATATCCAGAAAAATAGAATTAGGGTGGATACATGACAACAGACAGGTCAGAAAACGCAGTGGTGGAGGAACCAGAGTTCTTGATATGAACAAGAATGCCACTAAAACTGAGATTCTTTCACAAGCTTAAAAAACTGTCCTTCCCAAATGAAATGTCAATGATGGGGAAGTGGGAAGAGTTCAGTCACGATATAGTTAACTTTCAGGAAGCACAAGTTGAAGAGGATGTTAGTGTGGAAGACTACTACGAGACACATAAATTGGGGTTGTTAAGATTTTATTTGTTCACAAAGACCCTGACCAGTGGAGATGACCAAGAGGAAGGAGCTGATATACAGACAGATGAGCATTATGAAAACACACCAGAATCTGGACAAGATAAACATGATGAGCAAAGCACTGCAACAATGTCAGCTATTGTCTCTACTACAGCTGTTCAGATTATTGATTTGACATCTTTGTGTAATACTTCTGAGATCATTTTTGGTGCTTTGACAGGTGGGCCATTTTTAGGCGATCTTGATTGCGACAGAAGAGGAACAAATATATGCCCCCACCTATACCTCAACCCCTATTGATGCTGAGACAGCTTCTGCTGGACCACCAAGCCCTAACTGATTGCTCAGTTTAAGGATGAAGCAATGATTATGTATTCTGTGAAATACAGCTTCATTGATGAAATGGGGGCAGATGCTAATGGTGTGTCCAGAGATGTTTATGCTGACTTCTGGACAGAATTCCTAGACTGTGCAGCAGAAGGTGCAGATGTGAGGGTCCCATAACTATCCCCAAAATGGCAAGAGGAGGAATGGAAGTCTGTTGGTAGGATATTGGCCAAGGGACTGAAGGACCATGGGTATTTTCTATTTCGATTGGCACAAGCCTTTACAGCCTTCACTCTGTTTCACCTGATTTACTGTTTGACTCCCTGATGTTGTATCTCAGTCAGAGTGTGATCTCTTGTCCACTGCTTTTCAACAGGCTGTTGTCGGGAATGACGAGGAAGAGCTTCTTGATCGCATAGGAGTAAGAAGAGTACCAACACAAGATAACTTGAGAGCTGTGCTTGTCCAGGTTGCCCACAAGCAAATGATCCAGCACCCAAAATATGCACTGCATAATATTGCAGAGGTTGCAAGACCAATGCTCAGGATGTTTTTCCCAAGTGTACAGGATATGAAGAAGGTTAGCGCGGTGGGCAATTTCTCATACTCAAGGCCCAACTGTGGAGCTGCCATCAACTTACAACAGCTACCCTGAGCTTCGAGCTGAAATGGAGGCTTTATTGTCCAGCAACACTTATACAATGGACATTGTATAAGTGACTAACAAACATATAAACATTTTTCTCCGCCCCATCAGTACCAGTGATGTAGGTTTCGACTGTGAATGTGGGATACAGCATGTAAGGAGAACATGTGATGATCTCAGCTGCTGTGTAGTTGGTGCAAAATTACATTTCAAGATTTTGGTTTTATTATATCAAGAAACAATAACTTACTTTTCTTTAAGACACTTTTTGTTATCAGAGCATGTTTTATTTTGGATATTTTATTTCTATCATACCAAGAAACAGTTTACAATTTACTTTGATTTAAGACACTTTGTAATCAGTCTAAGAATATTTTTTGAATTTTCATATTTTCCCCGTTAAGTCATAATAGAATTTGAATCTCTACCTGATGTCAGATGTTAATTTTTGCAGCGTTTTTGAATCTGCATTTAGAGGTTCTTTGAGGCGTTTTGTTTTTTTTACAAAAAGAATCACAGGTTGCTGTTTTGTACAACTGTCTTCAAACAGATTGTTTTTTTTTTTACTGTTGAATCATGTAGTTCAGGAGTCCTGCTCTCCAAGACATGATGTGTTTTCATGCATTGTAAATTGTTAGTCAAATTATCAAATGTGGGAATGATGCATGCCCTAATAAAATTTAATCATATTCTTTATTTGCTTAAGATTTATTGACAACTGCATTTCAACATTAATCTAGAGTGACATTTCATTCAAATACATACGAATAGTTCATCTGATATGTTTATAATTAAGAGATTATATGATGATCAGCTAACCTTAAATACACACATTCACCAAATTGTATTACATGTAATTATTTGGTTGCAAATGGCATACAGTAACTTCACGAGAGAAATCAAAACAAATGGAGGTATACTTCCTAAATGCTACAATAAACAATAACTAAATATCAAAAGGAAAAAAGGTTTCACTGCTCAGTATTAACAGGTATTGTGTCTGTATGAGCCACATTTGAAATTCAGCATACACACCACTAAAGACAAGATATAATAACCTGTTTGATTTATAATTGATTATGACTGTCCTTTTTTTAGGCAGCTCTTTGTGTGCACCCAAGATTTTCCATTTTTTCACAATATGTAACGTGATGCAGTTTGTTATATACAGCTATTGGACTTCCAAGACTTGTGATGTGTAATTTTCAAAAAAATTAAAAGAAAGAGGATATGCAAAGCACAAATGGGAGATGTGTATAAGTAAAGAGTTCACAGTTAGAAGATCATGGTCCATAGGATTTTCTACCCTTGTGTGGAGGCTTGCATCCAGTCATCTGATCCAGTAGAGCAGGTTGTGATCACTAAATTCTGTCAGTGTGGGGGGGGGTTTGAAAAGGACACGGATGCGGATATTCAAAAAACAGCAAAGTAGATTTATTATACAAAAACAAAGTAACAGAAAGCGCGGCTGAGCCGGATTCAAAAACCTGAGCTGTGGAAAAATTATTTAATAAAACAAAACACTTGGCATAACATGGAAAAAAAGACTTAACTGTGGCGTGGCGTGGCGTGGCGTGGCGTGGCGCGGCGCGGCGTGGAAGGATCTCACAAAAACTGAAAGGGAACCTGGAAACTAAATACTGTGGAGGGTGATTAGGGATTTAGTGCAGCTGATGGGGAAAACACAGGTGAGGGACGTGAGGCTGATGGCAGGGCAGGAGAGGGTGGCATGACATAAACTAAACACAAGACCTGAACCTGAAACATGACTAAAAACCAAACACGACCTAAAACATAAAACTCAAGACATGAGTCCATGGCGTGACAAATATGAGCCTGCATGTAAGAACGTAAGAACATGTAAAGCTCAATGGCTTCCTCTGGAGAGGTGGGTGGATGAAGACTGTTTTCTGCCATAGCAGTTAGGTAACTAGACAAATGGGAAAAAAGACAATTTAGAAAACAAATAAGTGCGTAGGAAGCTGGGAGTCCATTTACCAAAAGTAAACTACTTATTTTCAATTATCCCCATCAAACCATTCGGCTACTTGGTTGAAGTCACTTGATTCATACATCTCCAAATTTCTGTGGAAAAAGAAACCACCACGTATGAGTTTAAAAACTCTAAAGAAGACCAAAGACTGTGTTTGATAAGATTTATCTCATTTTAAGCACTATTTCTCAGCCAATAGATTACAATTTATATATATATCCACATGGTTGAAATCTAGCCCACGAGATGAACCATGGCTAAATGTAGGACAAGCATTGCGTGATAATCTGGAAATCTTGGACCTGCCACTTATTAGTTAAAAAATCACAAATGTTTTAAAAGCATTAACATCAGCACCTCTCTGACAGCCTGGTGGGAGTTTCCTAAAATTACCAAGGCTTCACTTCTCTAAGTTTACACCCATCTGGAACAACCCCAATATCCTTGAAAACCAAAAATTGCTAAACTTCACTCTATGGAACAACAAAGGAATAAAGTATCTTGAACATATCATCCAGAATGGAAATTTCATTTCATTCTATGCGCTCATATCACTACATGAGATCAGCAGCAACACATTTCTAGCTTATCAACTATCAACTCAAGTCTATAACAAGTTAAAAAAAAGACATACTCAACCAACTAGACCTACAACTCCCTATTAGGTTAGCAGAATTTTTAATCATCTGCACCTCAAACTTGCTATAAAAAAATATATAAATTTGTGTCCATGATAGATGACTCAATTTCTCTACCAACCTCAAAATGGGAGACAGATCTATCCGTCAGTTTTAATCAAATCTTCTGGTCAAAAATATGTTTGAACACCTTCAGAGTGACTAAAAATACTAATTTGCAACCAGTTTAGAAGTCTTCTGTCAGATCATATTGCATGGAGACAATGTCTGCCTCTTCAAAACATCAATTGACTGAATTTAATTCGCTCTGGTCCCCTTTGATTAGCTCTATCACTTAGTGGGTACTGTGTCGCCATTCCGGGCGGTTGGGTGTTGGCTGGAGGGGCCTGGGGGTTTCAGGGTTCTGGTGTTCTCTCGGGGTGTTGGGAGTCGGATTGGTCATTGTGGGGAAGCTACATATCTGGCCCAGTTGGCGGCTTTGGTGGCCAGTGGATGATGCTGTCTTGTGGCGATTGGTGGGGTCACTGGTGGGCCCTGTTGTGTTGGCCTCCCTCCTGCGCCCGGAGGGAGGCCCGTCTGTTCCCGGGGCTGTCTGGGTCGTCTCAGGCACACCATAGTGGGGGTGGGTTGGTGATTTCCTGGGTGTGCAGTGCACTGTCACTGCGGGCCCTGGACCTGGTGAACATGGAGCTCTTTTGCCCCATGGTGGGTCCTAGGGAATGGGGGTGCCTATTGCAGCCAGTTGCTGGCTGCCTTTTCTGTGAGAAAGATTATTGATTACAATTCATGTAAGACCTGTACTATATATTTTCCATGTTCATACACACACACATTCCTTCTCTCAGTCAAATGCTTGTCATTCAGTTGCTGTGTTATCTTGTGGTTTCAAACCATCAATATCCACAGTTACTTTCCATGCACTTGCTGCTGGTGTTGCTGCTGTTTGCATTTTTTTATCCATGTGTCTCCTGATGATTCTTCGCCTGGTTTCCCCACAGAGGCCGTAGGATGTATTCTGTTTAATTATTTTACAGATGGAGCAGCTAGTTATCTGGTTTTGTCTTTTTTTTCCTCATCATCTTCTCATCACTTTGCTATGAGCTGTACAAAGAAAGCCTGCATAGTTATAACAATGAGCTGTGCAAGGCCAGACAGCTGCATTTATCTGAAATGATTAATAAGAATGTCAACAATTCTCGAACTCTGTTTGCTATGGTTGAAAAACTCACAAATCCTCCTAAATAGTCAAACCCAGACCTCTCCACAGAGAAATGCAACGAATTTGCCAACTTTTTTAGTCAAAAAATCAAAACGATTAGACAAAACATTCACGCAACACAGACAAACAAGAAAACTAATCTGTGTCTAAAACCTAGAAATAACTCTGACGTTATGTCACAATTTAATATTGTTAATTTAAAAATCCTAGAGGAAACAGTTCGGCATCTGAAATCAACAACTTGTTCTCTGGACATAATGCCATCCGACTTTTTAAAAACAGTTTTTACCTCAGTAGAAAGTGATCTCCTACGAATAGTTAACAGCTCACTGGCATCAGGCATTTTTCCCAAGTCACTAAAGACAGCTGCCATTAAGCCACTCCTAAAGAAGAGAACTCTAGACGCCTCTATGATGAACAACTACAGACCTGTCTCTAATCTCTCTTTTATATCTAAGATTATTGAGAAAGTTGTATTTAACCAGCTCAACGACTTTCTGAATGAAAGTGGAAGTCTTGATAACTTTCAATCAGGCTTCAGACGTCATCACAGCACTGAAACAGCTCTGGTCAAAGTGTTAAACGACATCAGGTTGAATACTGATTCTGGTAATGTTTCAGTCCTGGTTCTGTTGGACCTAAGCGCTGCGTTTGATACTGTAGATCACAGAATCCTGTTGCACAGGCTGGTAAACTGGGTTGGACTTTCTGGAGCGGTCCTTAATTGGTTCAGGTCCTACTTAGAAGGCTGGAGTTATTTTGTTGTCAGTGTCTGGAGGAAGTAAACACCTGGATGAGAGAGAATTTTCTACAATTAAATGAAGACAAAACCGAGATCGTTCTGTTTGGTAGCAAAGAGAAGAGGGTCAGCGTTGGTAAATATCTTGAGACTCGGGCCCTTACAATCACTGACCGAGTTCGTAACCTCGGAGTGTTGATAGACTCAGATCTGACTTTCAGCAGCCACATCAAAGCTGTCACCAAGGCAGCTTTTTACCACCTCAGAAACATTAACAAAATTAAAGGTTTCCTCTCCCAAAAAGACCAGGAGAAACTCATCCATGCATTTATCTCCAGTAGACTCGATTACTGTAATGCTCTTTTAACTGGACTTCCCAAAAAGAGCATTAAACATCTGCAGCTCATCCAGAACGCTGCTGCTGGAGGTTTAACCCGGACTAAGAGATCTGAACACATCACAGCAGTTTTAAAATCTTTACACTGGCTTCCAGTCAGTCACAGAATAGATTTTAAAAGTCTGCTGATGGTTTACAAATCCCAGAACGGTTTAGGCCTAAAATACATCTGTGATATGTTCAGAGAATATAAACCCAGCAGAGCTCTTAGATCCAAGGACTCAGGTCAGCTGGTCCAGTCCAGAGTCCGGACTAAACATGGAGAAGCAGCATTTAGCTGTTATGCTGCAAACAAGTGGAACAAACTGCCAGTGGAGATTAAACTTTCACCAAATGTAGACATTTTTAAATCCAGGTTAAAAACATTTCTGTTCTCATGTGTCTATGCATGAAATATCTTTTAACTTATCTAGACTGTTGCTTGTTTTTAAATTCATTTAAATGATTTTATTTGTTTCTCTTTATATTCTTTTATGTATTTTTAATGCTTCTTACACTCCCTGCTGCAATACTTTTATTTTATGTAAAGCACTTTGAACTGTTTGTACATGAAATGTGCTATATAAATAAATTTGATTTGATTTGATTTTGATTTGATATCATTTCATGTAATTTCTTTGTATCTTTTCTTTGCTCTCCCCCTTCCCTTGTTTCCCCCTGTCAGGTTCAGAATTAATATGTATAAAGTTTTTAACAAAAATAAATAAATAAGCAGTACTTGGGCATCAAGGGGACCTTTCTATTGATTACACCTCCCATGGCAAAGCAAATGTGACTTGCTTGCTCATTAAAAGATTCTTTTTAAAATGTCACTTCAGAAATGATTTTTTCAGAAACATTTTTTAATCAATCTATGGGTGGTTTATGATGTTTAACCAATGAAAACCAGAGGAATGGTAGGACAGTCAATGAAATGGATTATCTTAGACTCATTACCTGATATCAGGAAACCTGAGCTAGCTGTTGATCACCGAGGGTCTTTGCAGTAAGATGAGTTTCCAGGGGTTCGAGAGTCAGCACCACTTGATTAGCCAAACAGGATTTGGAAAACTCATTAGCTCCAGAATCCAACAAAGCAGACAAGGACTGAGACCTGCACAACAAAGATACAGGAAACAATACTTGATTAGGAGAGGTATCAACATTTCTCCTCCTACTAAGGAGTCAGCCCTTTCGCTAGTAGGATGGGACAGGAGGCAGTGAAGTGTCCATGGAGTCCACAATAGAGGATCTTGAGTTGAAGCAATGGTCCCTTTCTTCAGGAGACAGATGGGCTTAATCTAGCTGCACTGGCTTAGTATCAGAGAGATTATGAGGAATTTGGAAAAAGCTCCACTGAGGAGAGGAGACGTGACCACTGGAGGTTGGATGTTTTACTGCTTCCTTCCGACACTGCCCACGTAGACAATTATTAACCTGATTACCAGGGAACTCAGTTGGTTTCAATTTTGAGTCTACTGACAAGAGATCTATTCATCTTTAAAGGATTCATTGATGGAGTTCAGGAAGCCCCCCTGCAGGGCTTCATACTTCCAGCTGCTTGACTTTGCTTGACTCCTGGGGTCTATGACAAATTCAGCCACACTTCAGCTGCTTTGAGGAAGGGGGAGAAGACACCTGGAGGTGATTTTCCACATAATGGATTATCAAATATGCTTAGTATCTCTTATAATCTCTTTGATTAGACGTACACAGGACAAGCAGACAAAACAATGCTCATGATCTAAGATTGTAATATCTCCCATACATTATATTACCTGTTGTCATATGAGACTGGGTTGGCTTGTGTAAACATAAGACTTTTAACTTATGTCTGATCTTTAAGTGAGGCGTTCTGCAGAAAGAGCCTTGTATTAGTTTATGGCAATCCTTATTTTTCACGAACTACACAGCAAATTATTTCTGGTGTGAAAATAAAGATGGGGTGCTGGTATTTTATACAAACCTAAACTAAGAACAAATTGTCAAATAGAAATATGCCACACTGTAAAAACGTACTTGTATAATTTAGGAGAGACTGAAAACAAATGTATTTTACTGCTTACTATATGTTTAGTAAAATGTATTTAATTTATGGGTAGAAACAGCACATCCTACATGAGCATTGTGCAGACACAGTTATTCCAGGTACCCTGATAAAGATAAAATAATAGGGGCGGTCAGTGGCATAGTGGGTTAAGCAGCCGCCCCATGTACAGAGGCTACAGTCCTCGCCGCAGCTGGCCCCGGTTCGACTCCCGCACCGAGCGGCCCTGTGCTGCGTGTCTTTCCCCTCTCTCTGCCCCCTGCTTCCTGTCTCTCTCCAACTGTCCTATCATTAAAGGCATAAAAAGGCCAAAAAAATACTTTAAAAAAAAAAAATTGTTTTTAGTTTTTTTGCTTGCATAAATTGCTGTTTATATTGATCACTTTTATTATACTACTCTTTGATGGCTGGCCTTATGGCTCAGAGCTTAAGTAACCCATTCTAACTGTTTCATTATGTTTACTTGAGTAAAAATTAAGTAAACATGAACACCTTGAGGTAATGTAACATAAAGAGTTTTAACTTTGACACCAAATAGATCAAATTGTGCTCATGAGCAAATTGCCTTTGAGAAACTTAACCTTAATTAATCTTTAGCAACTTGTTTAACTCAAAATTAGTTATATTTATATTTGGAGTAACAAGAAGTTTTGAGATGGGCCACAAAGTGAAAGAATAAACACTGATATTAAAACTAAATTCAGCTGTATAGATATTCCATTAAAAGAAACAAGTAAACACAGATGAGAATGTTGATAATAAAAATAACTGTGTGCCATCAGAGCACATTGAGATCAGCAGGCTTTTTAAAACAACCAAACCAAAGATCACACGAGGTCTGAGAAAATATTATTATGTCTTGTAATTGGCAGAACTGAACCATGCGGGGGAAGGGTAGCCAAAGACAAGGAAAGAGTGAAGAAAAAACAGGAGGGACAAATTGAAATGACACCACTTTGCACTTTGACAATCGGATTTGGAGAGTTTGTTTAACCTGACAGGCTCTCTTTTAGCCGCTTGCTTTTGCACACTCATTAAAGCAATTATTCACGACCCATCGAGTGTTTTCTTCCTTGTTCACATGAACAATCAACCACCACCCCCAAACTTAACAACACACACAAACACAGTTTTTTTGTTTAATCTTTTTTGCAGTTAATTTATATTATGACAGTCTTTGCTGCTTCTTACTTACATATATTTGGAGTACCTACAGGGTTCAGTAAGTTTAATTTAGAAACTTTTTTTCTCCTTTAACTTATAACTCAGTTTAATTGCTGCTCCCTGATCAAACTGACAGGGTATAAGGAATAGAACAATAAAACCATAGATCATAATGTTGACCAAGGGTTTTTTGTTTGTTTGCTTTTTGTTGTTTGTTTTTATGACAAAAATTATGGTTGTTAGCTTTTGGAGTGATATGAATAAGTTGATACTGACAACCTATTTTCATCACAGCTTCCGATCAAAATTAAAATATGCTCCATAATGTCTTCTTTAGTGATATCTAACAATTTAACACTCCCATCATTCTGCATGTTAGGTACTTTTACTTTGATTATCATATTATAATTATCATCATAATAAGTTAAAAAAATTTTGTTTGATACCTTTGCTTGAATAATGTTTCAAAATTCTAACTTTTACTTATTGTATTTTTAAACTTTTGTATTTGTACTCTCACTTGAATTAAAAAATGTGAGAAAAGAGAATTTTCACTGAAAAAAAAGTCTTCAGTCTTCTTGACTGTCTTGATATCATGGTAAAACATGTAATGCATGTCATTGTTATGTTTAAACAAACAAAAAAAAAAGTTTACCAAATCATTCAATGTGGTAAAGAGGCTTCTTTTATTTCTTCTTCATCTTTTTTTAGAAAAAAAAAAAAACTTGTGTGGAGAGCTGGTTACATAAAATTGAAGCATTGAATTCCTAAAATATAATATAATTTGCTCATACATTATCATATATTCAGGTCAAAGAAGCACATGGTTTTCTAGGAGGAAAATTAAAAAATTTTTTAAGAAAACCAAAATGATTGTGACTGGATTGAAAGATACTGAAATCTTAAATTGTCTTTCTGCCAGATACCTTAAAGGATCAAATGAATAGAAGGTATTACCCTTATTAACAAAGCAGTTCTTTTTCTAATTTGTAATTTATTCAGATCTGGTAAGTAATATACAGGGAATGCTTCTCTCTGAAATGTTGAATTTGGTACATCACTGTCTGTTGTGTAATATACAGAAGCATTAAAAGGTCCATGGCAAGCTTCTCCATGTTTCTGGCTAATCTGCAGTATAAATTGATGTAATATCACCTTAAACATCATCCAAAGATAAAACATTTTTATTAAAATGCATGAATCTTTAAATATCCTCTTCAAACACTTCTGCAACATTAAACTTGCTTCTCTCCTGCAGGTCAAACAGGTAGTAGTGTGAAAGATGAAAGGTTAACTTCATAAACTGATTAAACATGTCACAGAGGTGAGATTCTTAAATCACAGGGGGTTCCAAAACTAATTTCCTTTCTAAAGTCCCTGTGTTATTCAGACAGAACTCATTTCATCCAATAGTTGGTGCAGAGATGATCTAGAGGTACTCGACATTAACAATTAAATGACTGGAAGTTATTATTCCACGTTCACTTAAAGGCAATGTGATGCAAACCTATTACCATGCATTTCTAAATATTCATCCCTAACCATAAGTATTTTCACAACTTTTATGCCTTTAGAGTGAAACTGTTGAAGATGGTACTGTTACACAGTAAGCTACTATGTTATCCAGAACACCACATATTTTGCCAACAAATGAGCAACAAATAAGCAAGCATGTCAGCCAATCCACTTGTTGATAATGAGTGTCTTTTGTTTTTTATTTCCAGTTTCTGCTCTTTAACTTTTTGTTTCAGGTTGTGGGCCAATAAAGCTAGTATGCATTAATTCAATTCAATTCAGTTTTATTTCCTTGGTGCCAAATCACAACAAATATCATCCCTAGGCACTTAAAAAAAGACAGTCATTTCAAGCCAATTAGAATTCAGTTGATTGTTATCCAATCAAATACAGTCAAATGTATTAAATTTCTACTTTGGCCGACATGTGCAAACGCGCTGCAAACAGCGAAACAAATCCAACAGTAAAATGCTGCAATCACAAAAACAACCGGAGCACACACGCTGCAAACCCCAAAACACATGCAAGAGAGAAACGCTGCAAACTTCAAAACACATGCAAGAAAAAAACGCGCTGCAAACTTCAAAACACAACGGAAGTTCGCCAGGCCAATAGGCGGTCTCGACCTGTGGGATAGGGGATCGACTATGGGAGATCTACCATATTAATGAAAGAGAAGAAAGTCAAAAGGTACGTTTTCATTTATGTCTTTTTTAAACACTTGGCCGTAATCTTTTACCTTATTATAGAAGAGCAGCGGAGTTATGTCTCTATAATAAGGTAAAAGATTACGGCCAAGTGTTTAAAAAAGACATGAGGACAACATACCTTTTGACTTTCTTCTTTTTCGTTCATATGGTCGATCTCCCATAGTCGATCCCCTATCCCACAGGTCCAGACCCCCTAGTGGCCTGGCAAACTTCCGTTGTGTTTTGATGTTTGCAGCGTTTCTCTCTTGCATGTGTTTTGAAGTTTGCAGCGTTTCTCTCTTGCATGTCTTTTGAAGTTTGCAGCGTTTCTCTCTTGCATGTGTTTTGATGTTTGCAGCGTTTCTCTCTTGCATGTGTTTTGAAGTTTGCAGCGTTTCTCTCTTGCATGTGTTTTGAAGTTTGCAGCGTTTCTCTCTTGCATGTGTTTTGGGGTTTGCAGCGTTTCTCTCTTGCATGTGTTTTGAAGTTTGCAGCGTTTCTCTCTTGCATGTGTTTTGACGTTTGCAGCGTTACTCTCTTGCATGTGTTTTGACGTTTGCAGCGTTTCTCTCTTGCATGTGTTTTGAAGTTTGCAGCGTTTCTCTCTTGCATGTGTTTTGGGGTTTGCAGCGTTTCTCTCTTGCATGTGTTTTGAAATTTGCAGCGTTTCTCTCTTGCATGTGTTTTGACGTTTGCAGCGTTTCTCTCTTGCATGTGTTTTGACGTTTGCAGCGTTTCTCTCTTGCATGTGTTTTGGGGTTTGCAGCGTTTCTCTCTTGCATGTGTTTTGACGTTTGCAGCGTTTCTCTCTTGCATGTGTTTTGAAGTTTGCAGCGTTTCTCTCTTGCATGTGTTTTGACGTTTGCAGCGTTTCTCTCTTGCATGTGTTTTGGGGTTTGCAGCGTTTCTTTCTTGCATGTGTTTTGAAGTTTGCAGCGTTTCTCTCTTGCATGTGTTTTGGGGTTTGCAGCGTTTCTCTCTTGCATGTGTTTTGAAGTTTGCAGCGTTTCTCTCTTGCATGTGTTTTGGGGTTTGCAGCGTTTCTCTCTTGCATGTGTTTTGACGTTTGCAGCGTTTCTCTCTTGCATGTGTTTTGAAGTTTGCAGCGTTTCTCTCTTGCATATGTTTTGGGGTTTGCAGCGTTTCTCTCTTGCATGTGTTTTGGGGTTTGCAGCGTTTCTCTCTTGCATGTGTTTTGAAATTTGCAGCGTTTCTCTCTTGCATGTGTTTTGACGTTTGCAGCGTTTCTCTCTTGCATGTGTTTTGACGTTTGCAGCGTTTCTCTCTTGCATGTGTTTTGGGGTTTGCAGCGTTTCTCTCTTGCATGTGTTTTGACGTTTGCAGCGTTTCACTCTTGCATGTGTTTTGAAGTTTGCAGCGTTTCTCTCTTGCATGTGTTTTGACGTTTGCAGCGTTTCTCTCTTGCATGTGTTTTGGGGTTTGCAGCGTTTCTCTCTTGCATGTGTTTTGAAGTTTGCAGCGTTTCTCTCTTGCATGTGTTTTGGGGTTTGCAGCGTTTCTCTCTTGCATGTGTTTTGACGTTTGCAGCGTTTCTCTCTTGCATGTGTTTTGAAGTTTGCAGCGTTTCTCTCTTGCATGTGTTTTGGGGTTTGCAGCGTTTCTCTCTTGCATGTGTTTTGGGGTTTGCAGCGTGTGTGCTCCGGTCTTTTTTGTTATTGCCGCATTTTTCTCTTGCAGCATTTTACTGTTGGATTTGTTTCGCCGTTTGCAGCGCGTTTGCACGTGTCGGCCACCGTAAATTTCAAATTGATCCAATTCATGATAAGCCAATTAAAGAAAAGTTGTCTCACTTTAAGGAAACCAACAGATTGCCCCAAAACTTCTCTTCGATTCAAATCTCCCATCCTGAGCATGCATGCAGCGATGGTGGAAAGACAGAAACCTCCGGCAGAACCAGACTCAGGGTGGGCAGCCATCTGCCTCAACCGGCTGGGGGTTGGGAGGACAGGAAAGATGGGGCAACAAACACCATCACAAGAATACATGGCTCAACAGCTAGGACTCTAAAGCTACATTCACTCTGCACACTTCACATCAGATATCTATTGGATTTAGGTGTGAACGTAGCCTCAGTCAGTGCTGAAATTAAACTCGGGATTTTTCTTATTATCTTCAATCAATGATAAATAATAAGCAGTCCTAGCTTTGTGATGGGCTTTCTTATATGTTCATAAACTGTCTTTCCAGAGTAATTGAGATAAGTTAGTGGAACCGCCTTTTCTTTCCAACTTTCCTGTAGTTTGTTCTTAGGTATGCAGCTGCGAATGATATTAAGCCTCTTCTGACCGTTTAACTTCTTTTTCAGAGGACATTGTCCATCGTGATATGCAGTCTTACATTTACACTCAAGCACTTTTCAGATACATTTACTCAGACTACTTTTAATATTCAGATAGATTAATATGCTAAATAAAGGATGACATCCGATGGACCATGTACTTTGGTGTATTTGGACAAGAGAATAGACCCAACCTAGAAGGTATGTGAATAGGAAATGGCTGCTAAATGATTAATCCGTTAAACTTATGGGAAAAGAAATAGGTAATTATTTGAAATTTGACAAATGCTCCTGAAGCCTATTTATGGGGACACATAAACTGTTGTACATAGTTAAATTAGAACAGAGTTTCACACCGGATGAGATGAGAGTTAGAGTCCAGGATTTCTCCTCCCTCCATCCAGATTGTAGAGGCAACAGGACAAGGAGATAAACCCAGACATACATCCCTCTCCCCAGGAACATGCTACAGCATCTACTGGAGGATGCCCAAGGGTCTGCCCTAGGGCATTCTCCCAGTTGGACATGTCCAAAAAAACTCAACAGGGAGGCGACTAAAAGGAGAAAGGTAGAGAACCTTTGGGCAAGTTAGTATAGCAGCAGGTTATGTAAAAAGAAGAAGAAGAACTTTATTTATATAGCACCTTTCATAGATAAAAATCACAAAAAAGTCATGGATATCTAGACAAAAAAAAACTCTTCACAATTAGAAATGGGAATTGATAAGATTTTTACGATTCCAATTCCATTTTTGATTCTGCTTAACGATTCGGTTCTTTATCGATTCCCTTATTGATTCTCATTTGGGGGAAAAACGGTCGATTAGCATCAACTTTGTTTAGTTTAGAAGTAACACGAGTCATGACCTTACAAACCCAACAATGGTGAGGTCCACATTGGTCTATCATGGCCTGGGTAATTTAACTCTTCCCTGCTCTGGTGAAAGGAGAAGCTTAAGGTGGACGTGAACTGGGGGTAGTACCACTAGCCTCTGGCACTGAGCCAGTCAGGCTCTGTCTCTCATGATTTCATCTAAATGTAATGCATGAGAAGGCATTCATTTAACCTTAACCGTTACTAATAGCGGGTTTTACAATGAGGCAAATGGCGCTAACATGATAGGCAGTGTTTGTTAGTTACCTGCAGTGTTAGCCGAGGACATGCTAACGTTGCTGCTGCTGCTGCTGGGTTCAGATACACCAACGTTAGTCCGGAGCAGATCGAAAACGCGACATTTATTCATAGTTATTGCATGTTGGTAGTATTTCCCTCCCTTTGGTGAAATATTCACTTTGCAAGTTGCCATGTTGTCGTCTTTTTTAGGGATGTGTAATCAAACTTTCGAGCGTTTGTACTGCTTGGACGCCATATTTACTGTTTACTGTTGGCTGCACTAGACGCCATTCGCGCCCACTGGAATCGATAAGGGAATCGTTTGCAAAATTGCCAAACGATTCCAAGGAATTGAAACACTGGGAACCGGTTCTCAACAAGAACCGGTTTTCGATTCCCATCCCTATTCACAATGCATGGACTGGGTTTCACCCCAAGTCAAGCACCCTGAGACTTTACATTAAGAAGATGGAGGGAGGCTGGGGGCTGGTGAGCATCAGAGCCACTATCCAGATAGAACAACAAAGATCCAGGAGTACACTAGGAAGATGCCCCCCAGTGATGAACAGCACAGTGATTTCCTCAGGCAGCTGAAACCCAGTGAATAGGGAATGAAAGAGGAAAAATCCACATTTAAGGATAAGCCCCTGCATTGTATGTACCATCAAAAAACTTAAGAAGTGGCTGATGTCAAGAAGTCCTATCAATGGCTGGCTAAAGGCTGGTCTGAAAGGCAGCCCAGAGGCATCAATCGTAGCAGCTCAAGAAAAGGCCCTGAGCACAAGAGAAATAAAAGTTGCGGTCTACCACCTCAGACAGGATTCCAAGTGCAGGCTATGTCTATTACAATGGAGCTGAAAAAGACTCAAACTGATGAAGAGGACATAGACTCGCAGCTAGGAGCTCAATTTCCCAGGTGCAGATCCTCTCCTTTACAGTGAAATGTTGAGGATTACACCATCTGTTTTTAACTAGCACTGCTTGCCACTGCTTCTAATGTCTCTGTGGGATTTTATTGTCTTAAAAATGGGTAGAGAGATGCTGGAGTCCAGTATATGATTTTGCAGCTATGTCTGAGTGAAACATATTCATACATTCTCAATATTCTTTTTGTGTCCTTCTAAATGTTCCAAGTGTGTCTATTTTGTTTTCTAGCAGTCTGACATTCCCCATCCCCAATTCCTCTTTTTTCAGGCTTTAGTTGATATTTGGACTCAATTAGCTGCTCTCATTTGTAAACGACTCCTACAGTTGGTATGGCAACTCATAACAGATGTCATAACAGTGTCAAAAATATAAAGCAAATCCACTCAAGCAGGGTTGTTTCCAAACCAAAAAAAAAAAAAAAAATCACCATTTTACTGAAAAATTGTCTCGTGTAAATAACAAAAATACACACAATACTAACTACTGCAACTTACCACCAACTATGGTGCAGAGTATTCTAGAACTAGAAAGAGCTGTTCCTGCGAAACAGCTGTGAGAATGCATGAGCTGAATTACCTTGCTAAAAAATCTTAAGAAGCTAAAAGATTTGAACATTTTAAAATTTGAATGGTGTCTCTAGCTGAAAGTATGCTGAAGTCGTTAAGATTTGAAAGGATTTGAAAGGATTTGAAAGGATTTGAAAGGATTTGAAGGATTTGAAAGGATTTGAAGATAAACTTAAGCTAGAAACAATTGAAATGGCTGAAAGTATGCTTAAATAGTTATAAAAAAAAAAATTAAAAAAAAATGAATCTGACATGTTGGGGATCGAACCGGGTCTACCCACACGAAAGGGTGTTAGTGTGAACATTAAGCCATTTCATTCTGGTAACCTGGAAGTGCATATGACCTATTTAAAGACTACACAGACAGACACAGAGCGAAGCTGCGGCGGTGATCGCGGGACAAATCTGAGGCGCAGACTGCCTTCAAACACTTCCTGTGACAAAAGTTGACCAGCTAGAAAAATAATTTTAACACCGTTAGAAGCAGAAGGCTTAGAGGAACTTAGCAAAGTAGTTTTACATCAGTGTGGAGTGAGATATATTTAAATTGAAGCAGTTTGAACACACACAACATATATAGACAGATGACACACACACAGAGGTCCTGCGCCGGGCGAAAGCTGAAACGCAAGACTCCATACTATGACATCCTGTGACAAAAGTTGACCAGCTAGAAAAATAATTTTAACACCGTTAGAAGCAGAAGGCTTAGAGGAAGCTAGCAAAGTAGTTTTATACCAGTGGAGTGAAAAATATTTAAATGGCAGCAGGTTGAACTCACTTGAAGCTGATTTTTGACCACTCAAAAAGTTAACATTGGAGTGGATGGCAGATTTCGTCAGAATTTGAGATTTTGTTCAAGCTTAAAGGCTCATAGTTCAAAATCTGTCCATGTGGGCTCTTTGGGAGTTACATTGGCTGAAAGAGGACAAATTTTCCTACATTTTAAGGTATAATTTGTTTCTCTCAGTTAAACTGTATGAAAGTTATAGTAATTTGTTTGAAAATTGAAACTTATCAGAACGCACTGCTGAATGTCTCACTCTAAAATCCAAGAAGGAGCTAAATTTTCATATTTTTTAAACTGTCATATTTCAAAATTGGCCGAATATTTTTAAAAGCTGAAGAATTTGGTAATAGCTGAATGTCTTATGAACATTTTAAAATTTGAATGGTGTCTCTAGCTGAAAGTATGCTGAAGTAGTTATGATTTGAAATTTGAAAGGATTTGAAAGGATTTGAAGATTTTACCATTACTTTTAAAGGGGAAAAAAGATGAACAAAAAGCTTAATATCTTAAAAAGTTTAAAAGTTTGAAATACCAAAAATAATAGCAGTAATGTGCTGAAAGAGCTGAACATTTTGATACCAAATTTGTTGAAATAGCTCAAAGTATGCTGAAGTAGTTGAAGGACAAAAATCGGCGGAATAAAAATAATACTAAAGAGAAACAGGAACTTAATAGTGAGAATGCTTAATGCATTCTCACAATTATGACAACTTCCTCTGTGGGAGATCATTATACATAAAAGCAATAGCCCGTATTACTGCAAAAACATCTTTAAGTGACTTGGATTGTCATTTTGTGAGATAACACTGCAGTAATGAAATCAAAGGGCTTTTGATTTTGAAAGGGCAGAGCAACAGTGTCTAAATTCTGTGAGTTGACACGTAGTCTCGATGGGCTGCTTTTCAGTCACAATTTCTGATGTGTTTAGTTGTCTGCAAAACAAACAGAGAAATGTGTAAATGAGGGCAGGTTTCTGGGATTCAACTGTATTAATATACACTAAAGATTTACTGCTTTTACAAAAAGATGGGCATTTTCAAAATTCAAAATTAGTCAAGTAGCTCAAATTTATTTATTTTTTATATTTAAAATGATTAGAACAATAACAACAATAATAATAAATGAATACATAAATAAAGTCAGCAATCACTGTTAAAAAGCCTTCTGGCTGTGGGAACAAAGGACCTCCTGAACCTCTCAGTCCTGCAGCCTCTCACTGCAGCTGCTCCTCTGTCCTGCCAGGATGCTGTGGAGAGGATGTTCATTGTTCTCCAAAACAGAATATAATTTCCTCCTCATCCGTTGCTCCACCACAGCACCGAGAGGGTCCAGCCTTCTGCCTACAACAGAACCAGCCTTTTTCACCAGTTTGTCCAGGCGCCTACAGTTTTTGTCGGTAGTGCAACTCTCCCAGCAGACAACAGCATAGAACAGTGCACTCTCAATGATAGTGTGATAAAACATGCACATCATATCACTGCAGACATTGAAGGACCCGAGCCGTCTCAGGAAAAAGAGACGGCTCTGGCCCCTCCTGTACACTGCGTCTATGTTGGCAGACCACTCCAGTTTATTATCCAGCACCACCCCCAGGTATTTGCAGGTCTGAACAGTCTCTATCTCCCCTCCATCGATGCAGACTGACTGGTATGTAGTTTTAGATCTCCTGAAGTCCACCACCAGCTCTTTGGTCTTGGTGGTGTTCAGGAGCAAACAGTTCTTTAAGGACGCCACAATGTCCCTGTACTCCTTCTCCTGTCCACCGTGCACACATGCCACAACAGCTGTATCATCAGAATACTTCTGAATGTGGCAGTTGTACCTGAAGTCCGATGTATACAGGGTGAAAAAAAAGGAGCCAAAACAGTACCCTGTGGATCCCCAGTACTGCATTCCAGTTTTCCAGAAACACATCTCACCATCCTGATATACTGTGGTCTGGCAGTCAGATAGTCTATAATCCACGATGTCAGGGAGGGGGCCACACCCATACCCATAAGTTTTCCACAGCACTGGAACTTTTTCTGTCTGAAAGCTCATATTAAAGAGCCTCTGAACAGGGTTCTTGCAGGTTTCTGTAAGTTACATCTAAGACCTTTTAAAGATCTTTTAAGACCATTATGAATGAAATTTTAGACCAACACGACTCATGACCAGAAACATTCAAGTGATCCCAGAAATTCAAAACCTTTTATGTTTATCCAGTTAGTTATTGAAGATTACATTTAATTAAAAAATATATATTAAATCAAATCAGTATTTAAACAAATAATAAAAACAGTTACTTTCTTACCCCAAGTAACCTTCACAACACTGATATGAGTCTATTCAACCTCACCCTACACATGTCTGAGCTCTTTTAGCACCAATCTCAGTTTCAAGGGTTTTTAGTTGGTCTTACTTTACACTTATTCACTCCAAGTACAACAAGCTCATTTCTATGTACACTCTGTTACAATTACACGAATGAGACAACCAAGCTTTATTACCATGTAAGAGGCCAAAGGGTGACAAACATAAATCCTCCCACCTGAATTAAAAGATGTTATCCTCTTCTTACTATATTCATCCAGTATGACCTTTTTTTCCATTATTAAGTAGAGCATGGTAATCCATGCATAATAGCGACGTTGCTTAGTTAAGCAAATAGCAATGAAACATTTTCTTGACCACTTGGCAATAGAATTGCACGCAAAAATGAAGAAAAAAAAACATTTCTAACTTATTACACATATAGATTACATATCCAAGATCGAATTCATGGAGCCCCTCCCACTATTGTCACTAATCTCTTCAAGTACAGCAGCTTTAGAAGTGTCTTTTGAACCTGATTTGTGTTAAGACTCACTCCAATCTCCCTTTTTATGTCTAAACTTCTTGAAAAAAATTGTTTCAGCTCAACTTTGTGATAATTTCCACAGAAACAATTTGTTTAAACAGTTTCAGTCAGGATTCAGAGTGCATCATAGCACAGAAACAGCGTGGGTGAATGTTAACAAACATCTCATTTTGGCCTCTGAAAGCGGACTTATGTCTGTGCTTGTTCTGTTGAATCTCAGTGCTGCATTTGACACAATTAATCACAACATTCTATTTCAGAGGCTTGAATATGTTATTGGGATGAAAGGAACCACATGGGGGTGGTTTAAGTCATATTTATCTGATAGAGTCCAGTTTTTCCATGTAAACAAAGAATCCTCAAGTCATGGAGTTCCACAGGGTTATGTACTAGGATCGATTCATTTCACTTTATACATGCTTCCATGAGGTAATATTGTTAGACAGCATGACATTAATTTCTATTGCTATGATGATGATACTGAAAGATACTTATGCATACTTATAAAACCAGACTGAAACCATCCATTTGCTTCTAAATTCAGACAAAACTGAAGATGTTGTCTTTGGATCTGAGCGCTTCAGGGAAAAGTGTCTCAGTGTCTACCTATTTGGTTACTCTGGATGGCATTTCCTTAGCTTTCAGTACTACAGTGAAGAGCCTTGGAGTTATTTTTGACCAGGATCTGTCCTTTGACTTACGTATAAAACAGATCTCTAGGACTGACTTCTTTCACCTTCATAATATTGCCAAAATTAGGAACATCCTGTCTCAGAGTGTTGCAGAAAACTGGTCCATGCATTTGCAGAGGTGTCAAGTAACGAAGTACAAATACTTCGTTACTGTACTTAAGTACACTTTTTAGGTATCTGTACTTTACTCCATTACTTATTTTTCTGCCTACTTCTGACTTCTACTCATTACATTTTCACACAAGTATCTGTACTTTCTATTCCTTACATTTTCAAAAAAAACCTCGTTACTCTTGGCTTCAGTTTTTTTTTTTTGCAACTCTTGGCTTCAGTTTAATGATTATGTATTTCACGTCAGTGGCGCCATCCACACCTAGTGAGAACGAGTGTAATTGAATGAATCATATAACGCAAACACTCATCGGTTAGGCTATTCGTCAAATTTGTGCTGACACACAAGGAAATCGTCATTCGTCAGAAGCAAGCAGGTGTTCTAAAAACTGCAAACGCGAAGCTGCGCGAAGTGTGTGCCACGCACAATGTCAGATTCAGAAAAAGATGGCAAAATGTCTAAAAGGTCGGACACAGGCGAGAGCGTATCGGGAGACGGAGACCAACAAGACCTTCCTCATCCTTGGCCCTATCTCAAAGAATTTTTCGAAAAATTGTCGGGTGCAAAAATGACTCGTGGAAAATGCAATGCAAACTCTGCACACCGAAGACCCCCGTGTAGAACTAATCAGTTTTCAAATTAAGCTTGCAATTCATATAGTGGCATCTACCTTTTTGTGGGGTTTTTTAAAAAATATATATATATATATTCTTTATTTAAAGGTTACTTTATACTTTTATACTTTAAGTAGGTTTTGGAGCACATACTTTTTCACTTTTACTTGAGTAAAGAGGTCAAGTTGATACTTCAACTTTTACCAGAGTGTTTTTAAACTGCAGTATCTATACTTCTACTTAAGTAACAAATGTGTGTACTTTTGACACCACTGTGCATTTGTTACTTCAAGATTGGACTACTGTAATTCTTCATTGCTGGGCTGTCCCAAAAATTCTCTGAAAAGCCTATTTTCAAAGATTTTTCAGCTTATCCAAAATGCTACAGAATTCTGATTAAAGCTAGCAGGAGAGATCATATTTCAACAAAGGCCCACTCAGCTCGATTTGCTCTCACACCCTACAGGATCAGGTCCTGCCAGTGGCCCGGTCATTCTCTGTTGACCAAGCCAAGGCGAATGTACAGCTGAGTCCACTGAGAGATGACCCAGAGTTAGCTCGAGCACTAACGCCAATAGGACCAGAAGAAGTGAACAGAATCCTTCTTCTAGAGAGTACAAGGGATTCACATCAAAAACTGAATCTTGACTGGGCGCAGGACCAATTCCAGCCCTTTTCTTTCAAGGACTGAACATTTTCCAATGATTGTTGTAACAATAGAACACACTGGGCAATAGCATTAACATTAGTGCCACATGGCTAAAGCCTTTGTCCTGAAAGTTCATTGTATTGACTTGGTTTTATGGTGATAACGTTTTGAAAAACTGTTAATGTTAGCTGAGTTGATGTTAGTTGTTATCTTATTGTGAGCATGCAAACTAACCATTCCCCATTGTTTAACCTGGCACCTTGAACATAAGCACCTCAACCCTTGAAATCTTTGTTGACCAGAACTTGACACCCAGACAGGGATTTGAACATCCCACCATTCATGGTCTTTCTGTCATGTATCATTTAGTCATTCACTTTGCCATGCTGGCAAACGTCATACACAGACAGAGAGAACAGAAATCTCCAGGTAACACATGGACTACACTTCCCCATTTCTGTAGCTTCTCTGGCTAACACATGACTTACTGAGCACATGGTCACAGGCACCATGTCCTCTCCCCTTCTCCAATACACACGTCCACACACAGATTAATGGTCTCTCTCTAAGGCTGCGGCTACACGAAAACGTTTTTCACTGTAAACGATACTTTTTCTTATCGTTTCGCTGTCGTGGCCACACGGAGCCGGCGTTCCCACTACCCCAAAACGATAGTTTTTGAGAACGGGTTCCAGAGTGGGAAAGTTTGAAAACGGCCTCGTTTCGTTTCCATTGTTACAGCTAAAACGTTTTTGCGTCAGTCAAACGTTGACGCTGTGAGCCAATTTTAACACTTCTCTATTGTCTCACAGCGTGGCGTGACACAGTGGCGTGTGTACTGCATCGTTTCATCGTTTTCATCCGTTTTCATCTGGACCTGAGTCTTTACAGCAGCGCGTTGCCGTGTGGTCGCAAGAATTTTCGTACCCGTTTTCAAAAAAAACCTCGTTTCGTTTTCGTGTAGCCGTAGCCTAATGCTTGTTTAATTTGTACATAAGATTAGCTTAGTAGGCAATAGTGATTATTAATAAAACTACCATTGATTTAATCATTTTGCCAACTTTAACAAATTCTATTGTACTATTTTAAGGAAGAAGTTGTCTTGTGGTCATTGTGTATGTTTCACTGTGAGAATTGCTGGATGCGAATGTCAGTGGTCAGATTTATAGCATTCATATATGCTTATATATATATATATATGTTGGTGGTCAGTGGTGCCCCAAAGGTAATCATTTTCATGAGTAATTTTACGGAATGTTAATAACTGTCCTTGGACAGTTTTAATATTTGATAATAACTAATCCTGCTTGATCTCTCTAATAGTTCTGATATGGCACTATATGAACTCAAACTGAACTCAACTGATTTTAATCCAATTTAACTAAATTGAATTGAACTGCATTTAAGTAAGATGAATTTAATGGAGAAATAAGCACAGTGTTGCCGGTAACACTGTATAGACTAAGACATGCAATCTGAGTTGGTGGATGAATGTGTCTGCCTTGTAATAGCACTAGAAAAGCATGATACAAGTAACAGCCCATTTACCTGAGTTTTTTCATCCATAACCCAAGCCCCATGCCTCTTAGCCTGTTGGTGCTTGTAAGCTGCCTCTGGGGTCCCACAAGCTAGCCATGCTCTATAGGTCTCCTTGGGTTACCACCACAACAGACAGCAACCACCTTATGGCCACTACTCTGTGCAGTGACCTTAGCAATGGAGGCCCAAGAACCCACTGCATTCTGACTCGATGTCCCCCACCTCCCTCAGAATGTCAGAAAAGCTCTGCTGGAGATGGGAATTGAAGATCACCTGGATTGGTGCCTCTTCCAAACATTCCCAGCACACTCTCACCAGATGCTTGGGTGCACAAAAGCCTGTCCAGTATCCTCCACTGCTAGCTGGTCCAATTCCCCACCAGGTGGTAATCATTTGTTACCTTAGCTAGTCTCTCTTCGCAGATCTAATTATATGAACACAAAATCAATCATAAGTCTGGACACCAAAGAATCCCTCAGTAGCGCAAACTTGATTTTTGTTATGGACAAACCATTACTAGCCTAGCAGTCTAACAGATCAGGGAAGCCATTCCTCCCAATCACACTTGTCCAGGTTTCACTGTTATTCTCCATATAAGCGTGGAAGTCCCCTGGAATGACAAGGAAGTCCCCAAGTAGTGGACCTGAAAAGTCGTTACAGAATGTTGGGTTAGTCTGAGTCCCAAGTCTGGCATGACAGTTTGCGGTGTGACCTCACCATCCACCCCGTTTTAACTGCCAATAAGCATTTTTCAAAATGTAATAATTTTGTAATACCACATTATGATAGTAAAATGTAAAACAAAATATTACAATTAGCGAAGTACATGTGTCAGAAATTTGAGGGAAGATGTAGGCATATGGCATTTGTAGCCCAGTAGTAGCCATCGTAGTAGTTTTACATTTTGGGGGGGTATGTTGTGAAATTGCTACGTTTTCCACAGAGGACCAATGTAGCTATTTCAAATTCTGGAGAATGTATTGATTTTAAGCATTTGTTTGCGACAGGTCTGAATGGGTTAAATAAAGATTTTGAAGAACAAAAGTCATAAATCAGAAGGCTTCTTGTTTTTCTCCAATACTATATTCCCTTTCATTGTTGATCATTTCCATGTTAAATTAATATTTTCAATACTTGTTTGCTTAAATATCAAGCAAAATATGACTGATTACTCAGAATGAGAAAACTCTTTTTTTTTTATCTCCGTTTTATATCATGAGAAAATAAGTATTTTTGGCTTCTGGGCTTCTAGTTGGGCAAGCATTACATCTCGCTGGACTCTGTCTAAGAATAAAACTTGAATTTGCATGAGGAAGTCATCAGGTCTGGCCTCTCTCCTGACCTGCAGAGATGTGAGGCTTCAATCGGCTGACCTTTTCAACCCAGAGGAATTAACCCTCCACACCATCTGAATGGCTAAATCCCGCAGTCTGAGCTATTTCGTTCTTAAGACCGGATATAAAGACCAGACAATAGGCCAGAAAAACAACTGTGCTGTGGCAACAGTGTGATTTACAATTCTCAGGTAGCTCAAAACCCCAGTTTGGAATTATGTTTATAAAACAGTGATGCTAGACATCATGATGTTTTCACTTTAAATGTGTCCAACCTAAAATAATTAAAAAAAAACACATCAACAACCTGTTTTCAACAAATATTCTGAACCATTAACTTCAAGTATTTTCTCAGACAAAGTTTACAGACAACTGATGATTATTTGAAGCTTAAATGTGGCAAGCATCTGTGGTTTAAAGTATACTTTTCTTGTTCAAGAAGAAAAAGCTATTGGAACAAGATTTACATACAGATTTATCCCAGAGAGAATTTCAGATTTAGGAGCTTTTAACATTGCTAAATGAGAAGCGTTTGAGTTTTCAAAGTACAGCTATAACAACAACTGCAGCTCAAACATGAAACCACGATACACTTCGGGGAAGAATTACTTGACAGAGATGACCAAAATAAGCAACTGAGTCATTCAGCTGCTGTCAGAGGCAGAAATGGAAGAATGACAGTGAGAAAGGAAGGAATGAATGAATAAAAAAAGGAATAAAATTATTAAAAAAGGAATACAATTATAAAAAAAGGAATAAAATTATTTTAAAAAAAGGAGTATTCTGATAATAATGGAAATAAAGAAAGAAAGAGAGAGAAAGAAAGTAAGAAAGACAAAAGAAAAAGTTGATCTCCCCTAGCTTTCTTCTGCTGCTTCTTTTGTCTTTTGACTGCTGGTCACCCCATTTAACATGGAACAGATACCATCAGTCTGACAGATATTGGGTTCCCCAACAACTCCATTGTTGGGCTGGTTCTTGTATTTCAGCTGGACTCGTTTAACTCAAAGCCTTCCTATAAAAAACTAACAAATTGCTGTGGGAAGTTTGCCTTTGTTGCTTTACTGATGAAAAAAATCCAACTGTGTCGGCCAGTGGAGAGAGAGTTAGTATTTGGATCAAACAATCAAAAAGACTAAATATGTTTTGCTGCTCTAAAGTTCACAGTTTCTTTTAAATAAAGACTCAAACTCTGAATTTTAAATCAAACTATAATGAAAGTATTAAAATGGGTTCACGATGAGATGGAGAGCACCACTTGACACTTGCCTCTGCTTTGGCCTGGTGTTGATAAATAGTATATGGACGTATGTATATGGCACTTTTCTAGACTAGTTGACCACTGAAAGTGCTTTTACACTACAATCCCAATCCACATTCACTCATCCACACAGACACTCATACACCAGTTCTTAGTCTCCACAGTATCACAGACTATGCAGGGCTTTTTCTCTATTACACACATTCACACATCAATTATCACATTTTGGGGTTTGGTGTCTTGCCCAAGGACACTTTGACATGAGGCCCAGGGAAGCCAAGAATTGCACCATCCACCGTCCGATTACCAGACAGCCACTCTTCCTCCCGAGAAGAGTGGACATTTCAAAGTCAATTAAGCTTAAGGGGAATTCTTCAAGTATTGGGACTACTATGGATTTGAGAAGGCTCACATTAATATTTTTAGCCTCGATCTCTCAGCAAAAGGTGTTGTAGCAACACTGGTCAACCATGCAAAAACATAGAAGTTCAACAATAAAGGCTCAAAACTTAAAGTTACTACACTTAAATTATACAACTGTGCTATCAACGTTGTGGAGACTATCCCACTCCCAGAAATAACTGCATGGATTGTTTGTTCATTTCGGTCTGTTCAAAGAATATTCAATCTTTAGTGATCATGAGAGCAACTGCATAAGAAATGTAGAAATGGCAACTAGTAACGAGACAATACATCTGTATTGCCTCCTAAATAGATGCTATGTACAGATGTAGCAGCTAGTTGTCAAGTTTTGTCTTTTTTTTCATTGTCTTCTCATATCATTTCTTTGTATCTCTGTCTTGTTTCTCTTTCTTTTTCTTTGCACTCCGTCCTCTCTTGGCACAACATGGTATTCAGATTACTATTCCACTTGCCATGATGCTGGGCAGGACAAGGTAAAAAAAAAAGGAGAATACCTAATACTAACGATGTATTTAAGTCCTAGGCATCACGATTTTTTTTTTTTACCCCCAACCCAGTGATGCTATTAGCTAAACCCAATGAGAAAGTGACAAAGTTTTGTCGACATTCGTTGATGCAACCAGCAAAATCGCATCCATGAAGTTGTCAGTCATGTTATAAAAAGAATGTATTTTTGCCTGAATCATTATCAGTTTCTATCACTGGCCAAGTAATCCTTATTTCCAACCCTAACCAAGTCATTTTTTTGCCTAAACCCAAGCAGGAATTGACAAAAACATTAAAGTAAGAGGTTGATGTGTTATTAATTAAATTAAACTCATTAGAGGAAAAATCAGTTGTAGGTGTCAAACATGCAACTTATGGTTAAAGACACTATGCTTGACTGCACCCTGGACTCCCCTCCTTCCTATGTATAATAAGGACTTTGTGGCTTGTTGAAGAAAACACTCAAAAAACATGTTTTCTGTTTTTTTAAGAACTTGTTAAATTTATTTTTACCCTTGCAACCTGGATAACTGAGCTTTTGGAAAGGTTTTTGCACTGTAGAAGGGGCACTTTGAACCCAAATCATGATCTCCTACAACACTTTAGAACTTTAGATACCTAAACCTAACCAAACCAAAAGGAGACTGACAGAACGTGAACTGCTGTCACTGTTGTATGCTGAGTGAGAGTCACCACAGTCTCCACCCTTAATGTAGTCCATTATTAGACTTTATGGACTTTTCTGTCTGGGGAGAAATATTTCTGACAGCAATATCATGTGCACACACACTTACAGAAAACAATAGATAAAATATTAACGAATTAATATGCAATTAGAAGAAGACTTTATCGAAACTGACTTACAAGGGAGAAACACGCTGGGGAGCAATGTGGACAGAATCTTGCTCAAAGATACTTTGACTTGAGAAGTGAGGAAGTTAGAAATCAAACCAGCAACCCTCCGATTGAAAGACGCCCACTGTTGCTCCTGAGCTACAACCACCCCAAATGAATCAGTTACTTCATTTAAGATATTTTACACAAATGTATTTGCATCGTGGACCAAATGTGCCTGTTTTATATCTGATGCGAGACTTGTTGCAACCTATCGTCCATCTATTTTTCATACCCGCTTAAATCAATTCAGGGTGGCTGGAGGGCTGAAGCCTATCCCAACTGCCATCGGGGGAGAGGCCCGGTAGTCCATTAAAGGGTCACACAGACAAAAACAATTATACACTATCAAAGTCACTTCTTGGGTTAATTTAAGATAACCAGTAACCCAACATGCTCGATTAAATACTGTGAAGCCATGCATGCACGGAGAGAACATACAAATTGCACACAAAAAGAGCCCAGTCGGGATTCAAATCAGGAACCGTCTTGCTGTGAGGAGACAGTGCTAACCACTGCGCAGCAAATTTTTTTATTTATTCTTTTTTTTATCTATTTATTTGCAGACACTACACCTCCATCATGGAAACTTCACTGGGCTGTTGAGATCAAAATAGTCATCAGCAACATTCAGCTTTTAATTCTACCAAGTTTTCCAATTTTTTTCAGAAAAGTGCTTTTAAATGCTATGGGCTGATGTTTATCATCTGAAGCCAAAAATCATCTATAGCATGCATAGTTGTTTCTTAGAGCTTATACACTACTGCCAAATAAGTTTAATTTTTTTTAACTGAGAATTTCTGACATGATGACATGCAAGACGGAAAAAAAATTTATGAATATATGTTTTAACAGGACACGGTTCAAATACAAAGCCTGTAATCACCAGCCTACAACAAATTCTTAAACATTTAATGAATCAAGACTAATAGCATCACCAAATAATAAAATTAAATTATTTTTAGAACAATGAATTCAATAACATGCAAGTGCTTTAAAAACAGTATCCAAAAGTCAATCCTATAGAGCTTCTAAGTTCATAAAACAAATTCAAATTTTCAGAGATTCTTTTGCAGTTTAATCTCCCATCAGTGTCGGTGAAAAAAAATATATATTTAGCCTTATTGGGCTGTGGAGACCAAAATAAGCATCAGGCCTGTAAGACAGCACTCTTCAACATTGTGCAGTATCCTAATATTTCATTTAGATGTTATTGTTTTAAACATTTTAAGAGACTTTGATACTGATACTTATTGTAAAACTACTACTGATGAGGATTCAGTGCTATCATAGTTTAATTACAGACTTCTAACTTTCAAGAATTTTTTTTTTTTTTTGTCAGGGCTGAAAAGAACATAACAGTCCAGTTGGAGTAGTCGTAACACTGTGCTGCACCAGAACAAAAAATATTGAATATTCACCATGGATGTGAGTGTGAACCCCGTAGCACCAGCTAAACATCCATTAGTAATCTGCAAAATAAACTCTGCACCTGAACAGATGAACATCAGACTCACACAATGCATTCGGCTAAAGTTGCAACGTACAACAAAGGATACATTTTTAGCTTCCATGAGACTAAAACGTACCTTCTCCAAAGGTGTTTACAAGGTTTCTCTTAACAAAAAAACAGAGTAGATTCTGAGCCATATGTTTTCAGGCAAACAGCTGATGGAGAAATTCATAAAAACACATTTATATATATGTACATAAGTCTTATAATCACATCGCCATTTTATATTCCTAGTTTGATGGTGTGAGTGCAAGATCCTCCGGGTCCATTCAATGTAAAGATCCATTAAACTGTAAGGTTGGTGGCATTTTCCTCTTGGAAAAGTTTAGCATGAGCTCAAAGTCCCTGAGTGCCTGAGCACCATGTAAGGGGCAAAAAAGGCCACTGCCTGCATAAACACTGTGATGTTTAAAGTTGACCTTTGACCTGCAGCCTCCAGACAGTGGTGTAGAACACTATCACATGAAGCATATTCACTCATATCATGCCACAGCCGAGGTACATTACAAATACTTCTATTTTTAAACTACAATTTAAGTCTTAAAACCATAGACTGTCTTTTTTTTTTTTTTTTTTTTTTTTTAACAAAAACAAAAAGTAAAATTCTGATTCCTTGATGTACCTTTAATTATAAATCCAATCAAAGCTGTCAGCTGGGGCATGTGTGCCAAAGGATGACAGGAAACAGAAAAACAACAACAACACACAAACTTTGACATTCAATATAAACACAAAGGAATACTGTTTGTTTGTTTCTGAAACAGATATGTACATATGATATCCTGATATCAGAAAAAAACTAACGAAATCTATTTGGATTCGTGACAGAGATCTAAACAAAACGTCAGTAATTCATACAACCACCAAGACAAATAATTATTTGATCGATGTGACCATATGCATACAGTTTGTTCATACTGTTCAATACAATCCTGTGAAGTACTACCCCTACAAGAGGAAATACGAGTGCTATGCGTTTCCACATCGGATCAGAGGTAAGAGTTCAGTCTCTCCTCTAACAGCCCATAAAATACCAGGTTACAAGCCAGTGCTTGTAACCTGGTATTTTATTTTATGTTCGCATTGGCTTCGGTGTGAAAATGCGTTTCAAGACCGATTTATGACGCATGTTTTTCCACTTCTGAGCTATGAACACATCTTAACAAGATACTTAAAACACTCTCCGAAAATAACATCACTTGTTTAGACTTAGATACCGAAAATACTTGTTTAAGGTCAGAAATGATCTTGGTTAGAGCAACAATACATTATTTTCACAGCGCTATACTCGCATGAATTCCATTTTTACAATTCATACACAGTGGATCCCACGCGAGGCTTAAAGGGGGAGAACGGTACGGAAAGAAAGAAAAAAAGAAAGAACATTTTTATCAGAAAACGCACTGGGAAAACGCGGCTTGGCGCGTCTCTTGGAGAGAAGAGGCTCAGTTTACAGCATTTTCCCAAAGCATGACCGTACAGCACCAGAACGCGCAGGCGAGCACAGACTGTGAATCTGAAATCTGAAAACTCAAACTCCCATCAGCTGCAGCAACAAACATGCTGAGAACACGAGAAGAACACTGGCACCGACACCAAAACGTTCTTTTAAAAAAAAAAATCCTAGATCAAGAACCCCAGAAGCTTCTGCAGACCAAAGGCTGACAAAGTTACCTGAGCCCACCCTTCCATTGGGCCGACCCCGAGCAGAAAACACACAGAAACACACCGAAGCAATACAGACACACAACCTTCCGCCGGCTCTTCAGCGGAAGCTTTGTTTGTCATTTAATTCGGAGAACATCACAAGCTGATACACACGCTTCCGGAAGAGGTTATATTCAACAAAAGCACAAACCTGGAAAACATGGCAGGAATCAGACAGGCTGAAAGCAGAAGCTGGAGCGAATAAAATGATTCAATGATAAAACATGGCAACACAACTCAGGTTTGAATGAAAAGGTTTAGAAGCGAATCAATTAGCTGCTGAAATGTAAGGTTCCTCTCAATAAAACTAAAAACACATTAGGATCTAAAATAAGGAGCTCTGCGGTAAATTATGGCCTCCATGAAACCCAATTTATAAAATACAGCTGTGCTCCAGGAATATCCAAACAGTTTCTGCACATTCGGAAATAAATATTTCAGATTCAGAAGATTTTTTTTTTAAAGATAGAAGACATTACTCTAAGGTGCAACAAATGTTGCAAACTGTTAAGTTTCTAAGGACGAAGGACTATTTTTTTAATTGAACGCCGCTAAAGACCCGCTGCACTGCAAACTATCCATGCAGATACTGAACAAACGCATGAACACATGATGTCAAACTGCAAAATTATAATAATAATAATAATAATAATAATAATAATAATAAACAGATGAACAAGAAACTCCGCCCACGCTCAGTGGGAGTCTTAAATGTGAGTGTTAGTTTAAAACATCACGAAATTCAACAACTTTAGTGGTTTTAAGAATAAATAAATCAAACAAACTCATTTAACTGGGAAGGAAAAGTGTAAATTTGCAAGTTTGAAGGACTAGAAATGATTATGACTTGAACTGAAGTAGTGATTGAATTAACTTTCTGCGGCAAAGAGTTTGCAGAGGTCCTATTGTTCCAAAGACTAAAAAAAAGAAAATATCAGAAAAAAAGAAACAAAGTCGCACAGAAAGCAAGACTTCAGCAGACTGGTTGTTCGAACTTTTAAGATGTAATATTCAGACAAGCTTTGTGCATGGGAGCTCCAAATCAAGCAAATATCCTACACATTCAAACGGAGAACAAAACTATGGATGAAATGCACTGTTATTGGTAGGTTTACAGTAGCGCGTGCACGCATATCCCTGGTGATATTTGCGCGTCCGTTTTAATTCTAAATTCTAATTCTAATAATTATAACACCGCTGCACATCTAGATTTGTTCATTTCACAAACATTTAAAAAATATTCTATCTATCTATCTATCTATCTATCTATCTATCTATCTATCTATCTATCTATCTATCTATCTATCTATCTATCTATCTATCTATCTATCTATCTATCATAATTAGCTCGGCAGAAGAAAAGACAAAAGGACTTGTGATAGTAATGAATGTAACCTATTATTTTATTTGTGTTTTTTTAGGATTAAACACCTTTTTTTTCTCTTTTTTAACTTTTGTGAGTGACAAACACGGGAATAAGAATAAGACCACAATAGTATCACAACAATAAAAAATAGTTTTAAAGACAATTAAGACAGTCATTCCAAGTAGAAGCCTTTTAGATAACGAGGCATGTTTTCTTTTGTCAAACAAATGGGATTTACATTGCTTCCTGTTTGTCAGAAAATAAAGTCATTTAAAAAAGCAAACAAACAAACAAAATCAGATGACAGACATTTTCCTTTTTACACCTTGTACAAAAAGTAGAGACGTGAGCGTCCGTTCCTTTTTTTCTTCCGTTCTTTCTCTTTTCATTGTTTTTTATTTCGTTTTGTTTTGGGTTTTTTGTTTGGTTTTTTTTTTTGTTTTTTTTTTTGCTTTGTTTTATTCAACGACACGTCATAGGCTTTTCATCGCGGAAAATATCCAGCCACTGTACGAGACAAGTACAAACTATTTCGCTCAAGATTAATTTGCGCCACCAGGTTCCATTCAAATTTCCGCAGATTTAAAGTAAAAAAGTTGGAGAGAGAAAGATGAATGTCGTATAAATTGACACTTTCTCCAAAGAGGGAGGCATCAGTCACTACCTTATCCCTTCATTTGCACAGTCAGTCATTCTTCCGTTCCTTTATTCCTACTAAATAACGCCTGTCATACTATACAGCATAATACTGACTCCAAATTTAAACCGATTCTTTGGTCTATAAATAGCGCATGAGCAGTATTTAAACCAGGAAATGAATGAAATACGGTCAACAGAGTCGCTTTGCTTCATGCTTAAAAAGACATTAATGACATTCAACTGGATATAAAATGAAAAAGATATTATTATTATTATTATTAATAACAATGATAATAATAATAATGCAGCTTCTTTTCAGCCGCTTTTGTTTTCTGCATAATACTGTACACATGCGGGCAAAAGGGCTATCATAATGATGACGATGATGATCGATATTATCATTATTATTATTATTATCATTATTATTATTAACTTTTTTTTAAATCTCAAAATTAGAAAACACTATTTTAAATGCACATTATTGTATTAAAAATATGCCTCCTCCTACAACATTCAGCGGGGTGCGCTCATCATTTTTCTGGATGCCTAGTCTCAGATCACATTGCACGTCATTTACTGACAGTAGTATACATAGAAAAATCCTGGACATTTATAGTAAAAGACATCAAATACACAGAAATTAAAAATGCAAGAGGAGATGGAGCAGAAGAGGAAGAAGCGATAATAAAAAATACCTGGAAATGTCAGTGCTGCTTTCATTGAGTTTCTCAGTGCTCTTCTTTTAGTTTTGCGGTTTAAGTCTCTTCTCATTTCCCTACAGTAGGCAGTAGTTTATAATAATATGCAATTTTCTACATTGTACATGTTCGGTGTAAAATGTTCCACTTTTATTTCCAATCTTTTTAAGATTTTTACTCCTTGAGGGATGGATGGTTGGATGAATGGATGGGTGAATGGGTGGGGGGTAATGTGGGAAGGAGAAAGTTTGGGGAAGTTAGTGTATTAGCGGGTTGGAGGTCGAACCCTGGTTCTGATGTGTGAAATAGTCAGACAAACCCCCGGAAAGTCCCGAGGAGAAGGCCGGCAAAGAGCCGGACAGAGCCGGCCTCAGAGTGTCACATGCTAGCGAGGAAGAGGACGGAGCCTGCGGGGAATTGGAGGCTGAAGCCCGGGCAGCCTGCAAGGTTCCGCCGCCACTCACGCCGGTCTGTGAAGTCATGGGCGGATGTGGGACGTGGGGGAAAAAGTAACTCGTCTGTCCGGCAAGTAGATTGACTGAGCACGGGTTCAGTGAGTAAGTAGCCCCAGAACAAGGCACGGAAAGACCACATGGAACTGCCGAGGCCGCCAGGGCCGCCGCGGTGAGGTGGTGCGTCGCGTAGGGGAGATCCCCACCGACCAGCCGGTCCATGCTCAGGCCGTTAGAGGACGGAAAGGAGGAATGGTTGTTGCTCATGTTCTGGGTGAGCATGGTGCTGTAGGATATGGGATGACCTGGATATCCAGAAGAGGTCCCGTTATAGCCCAGGGCGCCGCCGGCCCGCGGGTGGTGAAGGGAGAGGAAGGGGGACATAGGCCAGTACAGTGAGCCGGTCCGGTCCATGAAGGTAAGGCCGGAGGTCAGCCGGGCACCACGTTTAAAGGCCAGCTTGGCCCGAGACGTAGTGGACCGCCGGCGGAGCTTTCCCGTGGTTCCGCCGATGAACACGTCGTCGCTGCTGGGGTCCAGCATCCAGTAGTTGCCCTTGCCCGGGTCGTCGTAGTGCCGCGGCACCTTAACGAAGCATTTATTCAGACTCAGGTTGTGTCGGATGGAGTTCTGCCAGCCTTGCTTGTTCTCCCGGTAGTAGGGGAAGTTTTTCATGATAAACTCATAAATCCCGTTCAGAGTGAGACGCTTCTCTGGACTCTGCCTGATGGCCATCATGATCAGTGCGTTATAACTAAAAGGAGGTTTTTCGTACTTGCCGCTTTTCTTGTCTCCGTCCTTCTCCCCGGCGCCGCCGTCCCCGTCCTTCCCTTCTCTTTTCTCATCCTGCTTAACCTTCTCATCCGCACAACTCTCCTGGCTCGAGGAGTCACTTTTAGGGTCAGTTTTACCATCCCTCTGGGAGGCCGTGAGAGGGGCTTTCTGCTCGGCGTCATCCGCGCCGTCGGACCGGTGGAGGTTCTGGTGGGCACTCTGGTTCTGGTGGATGGTGTCGTTTTGCACGGCCTCGGGCACCAAACTGTTTATACTAAACGAAGATTTAGGAATCATCTTCACCTCTTTGCGTTCTCCCATGTCCAACATCACCGAGCAGTGAGGGGGGTAAATGGCAACGACAAAAACGAAGAACACAGCTGGGTTTCAGGCTTTCCAGTTTCTGCCAGAAAATCAGGACGGGAAGGGAGGAAGGGGGGATAGATAGGAGGAAAAAAGTATAGCCCAACAAACTATTTCATGTTCGCTTTTGGTAGAAAAGAGAAAACACACACAACGCACACGTACACACACATCGATAGGAGACAGATAGCTGCAATTAATTAGAGAGCCACAGCCACGAAAGCAAGTAAAAAACATTGGTTGGACCTTTCCAGTCTTCAGCCAACCAGGGGAACATTAGTATTAAACATTAAGGCGTTCTCTGCGCTCTCAGCCAATCACGAGGCGCGGAAAAACACGCACATCCGCCAATGCCAAGCACGCTGCAAAAAAATACCAAACTCCACTTCTCACTGTATCTTCTGCCTTAAAATGTTAACCTGATCCAAATAAATCTGGAAATATCAGATCAGAGGTTCCAGTTTCAGCGGCTCGTGCGTGCACGTGTTGTTTATGTGGAGCTTTAATTCTGGAGTTTTCTTGTTTCTCCATCTTGAAACACACTGTGATCGCTTCTCATTGTATTCTCATGTGGAAGAACACTTTAAATGGTTAAATAAATCTGATCAGTTAGAAAACATATGACCCACGTTTGTTTTTGTTTTTTTAAAGAGAGAGAGAGGGGGAAAGGGAAATGTAAACTGCAGTTTTTTTACATTTCTAAACACCTCGCCAAATCAGCAAACTTTTTGCAGCATGGAAGATATTTGCCCCTGCAAACACCCATCAGCCTCTCCCTCCACCCTCCCCACACCCGCTGCCCCACCTAAAGGAAATTGAAAACACACCGTACATGCGTCAACCCAATTCTCCGCCGCTCCTCACATTAACACTCTTCTGAGGCAAATATTTTTTCAATCCGGCAGCTCCAAAAACTGTTTACATCCCGACTTGGAGGGAAAATAAACAGCGAAGAGGGAATCTGGAGGTCACGGACATGGTCAGGAAACACGGGGCTGTTTCAGATGGCAACAGAGCGCACAGTGCAGCGCAGTGTTGCACAGAAAGACCGCGCGCTGTTTCTCCAGAAAGCCTTAACCCGTGCGTAAAATGCGCGTGTTGCATGTGCATGTAAACAGGAGGCGTACACATACCTCCGTGTCAGTGCGGATTTGCAGGAACACTCCTAAAGTCACTTTGTTTCTTGTCGGTGGAGGAAAATTGAACAACACAAACAGAAGTGATGGCAGAAACAGACTCCGTGAATGCCAAACCGGAGAGTCAGCGACGAGGTGAACACGCACCGAGTTCTATTTCTACAACGAAAACAGACAAACAAACAAACAAACAAACTATTTCAGTCATTAAAATACAACAAAGGGGAGGTCAGGTTATTATTTTATTTTTTTTATGATAAAAACGTTGGTCCAGCATCGGCGCAGAGAACCACTGCCACGTCAGTTATTGCTGCAATAATGGTACAAATGGCTCTGAACTCAGGCCATGAAAATGGCAACGTTTTTTTTTTTTTTACTTCTCTAAAATGTTGGAACAACAGCTACAGTGATTCCACACACCGCTGTAATACTTCCACCTGTACTACAGCTGCTGGAACCACTGATACAGCTCTTTATCAATTATTTTTCAAAAATGAACTCGTGAAAGCAAAGATTTCATATTTATTAACACAAGTAGCAGCGATGACTGACAAGCTATTGTTGCTTTTACAAAACAGATTTATGCTCACTGTTGGTGCAAATGATACATTTATCATGTTTCCACCGAGCAGCCTGTTTTTTTGTTTTTTTCTGGAGCAAAGTCCACAGTCTTACAAAATAAGAGCATTAGGAGAGCCATTCCTGTTCGATTGTTTAACTGAAGACACACGGTCAAATCTTTAAGTTTTAAGGTCGATTTAACATCAACGGAGAGGCCACATGTCCTAAAGTAAACCACATCAGAAAACCAACCGACAAACAAAAGATAAAGAAAGAAAGAAAAGAAAAAAAAACTCACCAGAAAAGCTGTCTGAATATAATTCCTTATAATGTAACGTTTGTTTAAAAAAAAGTGATTTTTTTTTTATTTATGCAAAGTTGATTTTTGTTTATTAAAGCAAGAATGTGACTCAGCCATAGTGAACCCGTTATTTCCAATTGAACAGCCGCTGTCGATAGGCTATTACTGTTTTATTATATTTTATTACTGATTTTTTTCTTTGTAAAACTGCTTGTTCAAAAGGTTCAGAAGGCTCACAGGGTCATCGACGAAGCAGCAACGTAAAATCTGCTAGTAGTTTAACTTATTTATTATTATTTTACCTATTTATGTGTGTGTGTATATATATATATATATATATATATATATATATATATATATATATATATATATATATGTGTGTGTGTGTATATATAATGTGTATATACACACAAATAAGGTAAACTACTAGCAGGTTTTACGTTGTTGCTCAGTCTGAAAACGATATATATAGCTTTTTAGTACTTTTAATATAAATTCATAATCATTAACAGGGAGATTAAGCAGCTTGTGTTGCTCAAGCCATGCGCCAATGATCTTTTCTATTTTTTTTTTTTTCCTTTTTTGTGCGCATTAACGCGCGTGTGAAGGACAACTCATTGCTGTTTGCCGCTCTGCTTTTATTTGCTTTCATTGTGATGGCGTGGCTTGTTGGTAGCATTGCTTTCTTTTTTTTCTTCCCAGGCTCTGTCTGACACCGAGCAAACTAAACATTAAAGTTTTCCCTTTTTGTGCCTGTTTCGCTCACAGAAGCTGAAGATATGTTCACGGTATCAAGACTGTTCGGCTCCGTTTTCTGTTGCGCGTCCATCTGCCTGCTGTGTTGAAGTAAATTCCTGATTGTGTCAGTTGGGCTGTGACACGACAGCATCCAAACAGACCTCAGAAGATTGTGGGCTGGAGGATCGGCTGTGGAGAAAAACCTCTCCAGAAAGACAAAAACCTGCACGGGTTGTAGCTTGATTTATTCACGACTTTAGGGATTTATTCCATGAATTATCTGTCTTCACTTGTTCCATCAGAGACATGGTTTTAAAAAACAAAACAACCATTATGCCTCTATATAGACCTAAGCACAGCCAAACGAACCAGACAAACCATTTTAGCCACGTTACCATAGCATTGATGTTAACTGAACAGTTTAATAAAATATTCAGATCAAATAAAGTTAAATAATTGAAGAGTTAAGGATGGGGAAACATGCAGATTTGTTACAACTGAGACTTTATATGACACAGAACCAGACACAATCTCAAATTGATTTCTTGTTGATTTTATCACTAAACTGCAATACACAAAATGTCTCGTGGAGCATGGGGCAGGGTGGATTTAACCCTGACAACTGAATATTTAAACCAAACCTCCATCCATGTATAGTCTCCTGAATTTTACTGGCTGAATTTAGCATTTTGTTTGGAAAAGCCAATGTCTGGAGTTAACAGTCAAACTCAAACAAATTTTTTTTAAAGCTTACAGCTTTGACTGAATTTAGACAACATTTCTGACAACACACTTCCTTTTTCCCTTTCTCTGACATATTTTATTTTAGTTATTCTCAGGACATGAATGTCCTCAGCCACGTTTTGGAGAAAACTTTCAAAGTTAGAAAAAAATCATCTGCCCACAAAACATGATCAGGTTTGCTTTTTTTGTGAGTCTGTTTCTTTTTATTTTGTTTCTTTTTTTTTTTTTTACAGGATAATTGACAAATCTTGTGGTCAAAGCCACCCTTTTAGACAACTTTATTTTATATTTACAGCCTGATATTTAGCCTCTATAGGTGCATCACGAAGATATGTTTAACAGAGTTTGTTACTAGAAAAAAAACTGATTGATTTGATATCAGTTTACATATTTTGAAAACTAAAAGATGTCATTTTAACTGCGATTTTTCTACTTAGATTGAACCCATTCAGACCTGATGCAGCATATGCATGCTTTGACCTTTAAAGTCTGTGAGATCAAAATTTTCAAGACACATTAATAATTAATCTGGAAATATAAAAGGTACAATCGTTAACTTCTAATAAGAATTGAAGATTAAGCCTCCGAAATGCTTATCAGTTCATGTCGTTAGCTTCCTCATGGGCTGAGAAATGACAGGTCAAGTTTTCCAGAAAAACCTCAAATTTGAAAGGTCTTTTATATTAGCCTGTACGCTGGAGAGAGTTAATCATCACTGCTAAGCAAAACGAGAACCTATGACGACCAGAAGAATCATGAGTAGAAGCAAAGATTTAAAATAATTTGATAGATTTTAATGCAACATTTGGTTCCTTCGCACACCCTTTCTGAGATAAACAAAGCATCGATGTTACAACAACCTGATTTCTTTCATAAAATCTAACTCTTCTGCAGTCTGAAAAGTTGAACACCTGGTGATCTAGGTGTAAGCTAGCAGGCTTTTACTTTCACTGAGAAGCACAGACACTTTTCAAATTCATCATGCATCACGTCACAATGCTGCATCATGACAAACATACCAAATGACATCAGTTAGACTGAACGATGGTTCCAGTCTCAATTCTTTCCAATAATATTATATCCAAAACACAGAAAAACACAACCGTGGAACACCAGTTAAGGTTGTGTTATCAATTCATAGGCTGCTGTCAATATCACTGAAAAAGATATATGTGACCTCAGGGAGTTAAATATCATGTGACCTTTTAAGCCAATCAACTTCCAACTTTTGTAAATGACATGAGCCCCATTTTCTTTCATGCTCTGATGAAGCCCACTAAGCCACAAAATGGGCATGTTTGTTGACAGGACCAAAGTAAATTGCTGAAATTGAGATTAGTCAATCTTTTCTTAATGCTACTAATCTACCTTTTGGTATTTTGTGTTGGAATTATCTCATTTTGGATAGCACCACAAACAAATTCACTGTAATAATGCATCCTTTTAAGGATTTAAAGTTTTGGAAGAGTCTATGGTGGGCTGTGAGAGAATTAGACCTCAAGGGGTTTCTGGCATTCTTTAGTTCAGTTCCAATAAACATCTACATCTTCTTAAAACAGGCGTGAATGTGTTAAGTATGTTCCTGTTTACAGTTTCAGAAGTCTTTCAACAATTTCAGTGACCTTTAAATGGTTCCAATGGAGCACTGTTGAAGTCCAGGCAGGTTCCAGATTCTTGAGGAGAGGATTCATCGGTTTAAGGCTAAATTGTTTCTTAAAAGGTTTCTATATGAATTTCTCTGGCCTCTGGAACTTCACATTGAACCCATGTGGTCATTAGAGGACACATTCTAATGCACCTAACTTGAAGGCGTTCATTTCGGGTCTCAGTGAGGATAGACCTTTTTCCTATTATTCATACGGAGATGATTGTTGGTTTTAGGGGGACTAAGAATAAGACAAACACTATTTACGAATAAGTTAGGTGGTGGACTACAGACACCTGGATGTTCCTCTGAACAACTACACAGCGATGCTATCTATCAGAAAAGGGCATTTTTGAAGGTTTTTGGTCTTTGCAGCATGATGACACCTTTTCTGAGTTTGTGGTGAAAAGGGCTGCTTTCTGTGCCAGTCTCTGTTGTGTCCCTGCATTAGAGCCGGTGGCTTTAAAGAAACTGAGCAAACTGATGGGGATCGCTCACTCTGTGCTGGGGACTGCTCGGAAGACCCTGGGGCTGATCTGTGGAAAGGAGAATGTTGTACAAGGAGCTCGGAATAATGGATATTACCACACACGTTTACACAATATACAGATTTTTTTATACAGGGTTATTATTTATACCAGCACAGCAGATCATCATGCCATGACTTATTTATCTAATGGGGCAATTAAGTTGCTCAAAATTTGAGATAGTTCTCATTTTCGATGGAGTATTAAGGTATGCTGCAACACATTGTAGTTTCACAGTAAATGTTTCAAAATTGGATACATTTTTATTGGTATGTTTATTTGCATTATGTGAAACTCCACAACAAGTTTCCAATTGTTTCTAAGGAGGTAGGAGGAGAGGTGGAAGGTGGCATTACGTTGTTGACTGTGAGGCACAACAACCGAGCTTGATCTGCATCCCACCCAACACTCTCCAAATACGTTTCACTTTTCTACTTTTGGCATCAATCATGGTTGATTAGGTTTAAGCATAAACAATATATAGTTAGGCAGTAAAATTTGTCAATATTTGATTACCAGTTAGTATTGTGTTTGCTTGAACGGTTCTCTGTAAAGAACAGCAGGGAATGAAATACATTTCCATCTCACAATTTAATTTCAATTCAGTTTTATCAATAGCACCAAATCAAAACAAATTTAATCTGAAGGCACTTCAAAGATACAGTACAATTCAAGTTAATTGAAGTCCAATTGATAGTAATCCAAATATAATCCCATTAAATTAAATGTCTCAATATCCAAATTAGTCCAATTCATACAATGCTAGTTAAGAATAAATAAGATTTTCTTATTTTATTCTATTCCCTGTCCTGAGTATGCACAAGCCAGTTTCTGTTCCTTAATTTTGACACTACTGCCTTTCGGTCATGTCGCTCATATATGGATAAATGTATTTAACCTTTTTTTAATATCCATCTATTAAGGGCATATACCCTGTATGCATTTATCATTGAGATACATTTTAAAGTAAAGCACAAAGGTTCAACTCTCATGATTCGTATTGTATATATTTGTGTTCTCTTCAGACATAAGGGATATTGGATAGTAGATATTGACAATTCTTTCGGAAAATGTCAGGTTTTAGCAGACTCCTTTCAAACTAACGCTAACCTTACTAAATTTTTAGAAAGTTTTTAAAGTGGAAAAACTACGTCTTGGGTCATGATGGTTTGAGCTTTGTATTTTTGTTCAATCCGAACCCTGAAAATAATTATTAACTCAAAATTGTTTGACTGCTTTTTTAATCCTATAAAGACTTATAGAGGGGAAAAAAAGTGGTAAAATATATTGGCTGAAAAAGAAATCCCCATATTCACTTTGAACTCAAAATGTATTTTATCATTTAAAATATCCAATAACATAAACTTTAATTATTAACAAAACGAGACAATAAAAATGTTGGTAATTCTACAAATCTGCATAAAATCGCTGAGCAACATTTTGTTGTCAGGGCAGCTAAGAAAAGTTCTGGATTTAACTTGGATAAAGTGTTTTCCTGATCTTAGAACAAAAAAAGAAATTAGATTTTTCTGTATTTTGAAAACAGTATATTATTGTCAGCCTCAAAATGTTTTTTTTGCTTCAATTCCACAAAAAAAATGAATTTAATTTGAGAAATGAATCCTCTGCGGGTTCTAAAAACAATGAAAGAGGGTTTTTAGAGAAGATTTCATAGACAACGACGCTCAGATCCATGAATGGAAGAATGCTAAAAACACAAGCTGAATTTAAAGCTTTATATTTCTCTTTAAATGTGAAGGATTTGAAGAAAACTGCACATTGATATATTAAAGATTTCAAAATCAAATAAAAAGTTAATGTGGCCTCTACATGTTCTTGATCAAAACTCTTGATTCTACGAAAAGATATCTTAGATTAATTGCTCTCAAAGATTACGTGCTTTTTGTGTATTTATAGACAATGAATAGTATTTCTGTTTTTATTTCTTGTTTAAGACCTTATGTTTTTTCTTTTTTTAGCAAGAGTTCAAATCTTTTTTTGCATTTCGGAGAACATTTGTTTTGTTTATTTTACTCTTAATTCACGCTTGTGCCATGAAATCAATAACTGCCGAAAGAAATGAGGGAAAAGGACGGCAATGGTCCGAGCAAAGCCCTCTGCCTTACCGTTAAAAACAACTTGGGAAATCATTAGCATTGTATGCACCGCAGGGTTAATGGTTCTATCAATGTCAAGCACCGAAAATAAACTTCCATGAATCGGCTGGCTGGATGCCGTAGGTTCAAACCCGAAGCACCAAGGGTTGGACACGAAACCAATTCCTGGAGCAACAGTGACGCCTTGCGGACACAGGAAGAACTGCAGGTCTGAGAGGAGGCTCATTTATTGTATAATTTATAAGTATCGCTTATGGAAGACAAGTTGGGTTTCTGTATATTATTCGACAAATTCATTTTTACAGATTTAACAACGCCTACAGTTTAGTACAAAATTCCTAAAAACAACATTTTAAAAATGAGGAACAAAACAAAATTAGTGACAAGGAGCACTTGGCACCTGTAAAAGAATCTCTTCCCTCCTGCATCCAAGCAAAACTTTCCAACTGAAAGACTCAAAATGTTGTTGGTTTGTTTTACATCTGCTAAAGGGTTTTTTATTCGCACAAAGCTGACAGATGTTCAACAGTTCAAACAGAAAGACAAAAAGACGATAATTATTACCTATCAATGATATTCTATCCATGCTTTCTTTACTTTTGAAAACACCAAAAAAAATGACAAAGTTTAAACAGATAGATAAACAAACAAACACACCTATTTTTTCCTGGGCTGCATGGTGGTTAGCATTGTTGCATCACAGCAAGAATCCCAACGAGGGATTTTTTTTTTTACCATCCAAAAACATACATGGTAGATCGGTGATTGACAAAGGGACCCTAAGAGTGAATTTGAGTATGTATGTTAGTATGTATGGTTGTTTGTCCCAGTATTAGCCCTGTGATAGACTGGCAACCTGCCCAGGGTGTATCCTGTCTTTTGTCTGAGAGCAGCAGGGATACATTCCAGCCCAAAAATTTAGATTTAGATTTAGAAAAGTTTAGATGTTTAAAACAAACTAGACCGTGTAACTTTGGTAATGGCATGAGTGTCAGTACTTGTTCCAATATTGAAACAACTTGACAATCTTGTAAATAACACAGTGGGCAGTCAGTTTTTCCAGCCTTTTCTTTGTGTCTTTGTGGCTCCTGGGGACATTTATAGAACACTTGCAGAATTTGTCAAGGAAATCCATGTTGGGGGAAGAGTCTCCTCTTGTTCAAAATTCAACAACAATGCTGTCAGCCTTTTTCAGTGGAGTTGGTATTCTGTAAGTGTATCTACTATAAAGTATCAATGGCATGTAAGCTATCTGCAAATGCAATGTGACACATGTTAACGGGCAATGCTCATTAAAAATGATGAGAGATAGGGACCATTCATATCCAGAGCTGAAGTGTTTCTATACTATATTCAGCTAATTTTGTTTAACCTTAAAAAAAACAAAAAACAAAAAAAAAACACTGCAAAAGACACAAGAAGATAAGTTGATCAGAAGATATAATTCCAGATCTGAAACGCTATAATGATATTTTTTTAAATAATCTACGTTTGGGCCTTTCTTTGCTCTCAAACAGCCTGAGTAATTGATGTTGGAAACATTCCCTCGTGGGTTTCCCCTCCAGGTTTAAATATAGAACAGCCACATTCACCCATACATAGATCCAGCACTTCTGAGTCGACAGTTTTTGCACAGTTCTGCAGGTTACACAGTGCTTTTTCTTAAATACACATACACAAACATACACACACTGATGAACACGTTGAAGGCAAAGTGATGTTTAGTGTATTGCAAAAGGACACTTTGTCATGTGCAAATCACAGACCTTCTGATTTGCAGACAACCACTCCAAACTACAACCGCCCCATAATGACTGTCATGTTCATCAAAAATAGCAAAAATACTCAGAATGTCTTTAGAATTCAAACTATGATTATGGTAGGCTACAGCCTGAGCTCTAACTGCCCCATTATCATTCACACATTCTTTCAGTCCTCCCTTATCTCTGCTCATGTTCCTCTTTCATTCAAATCTGCTGTAATGAGTCCAGTACTTTAAAAAAAAAAAAAGGTACAAATTCTCACGATCTAAATAATGTCTGACCAATCTCTAAACAAGAAAAAATAGTTGCTGCACAGGCTCACAACCATCACACCAACACTAATCTCTAGTATTTCAATCAGCTTTTGCTTGGCTGGTGGCAGACGATGGCTGTTTACTTTCTGTACTCATCACCTTGATCTGGCTGCTGCCAAATCATTAAAAACTTAATAACTCAGGTTAAGTCTGAAAGTTATCCTTAACTTTATAATGAAAAACATATTATTAATCTCACTCTGCCAGCTTAAATTCAATTAAGTTTTTTTTTCTATCCTCTGTACAAACTTACGGGCCAGCTGAAGCTCAGGAGGCAGAGCAGCCTGCCAAACATAAGGTTGGTAGTTCGACTCCCAGCTTCTCCGGGCCATTTGCAAAAGTGTCCTTGAGCAAGACACTGAACCCCACGTTGCCCACCATCAGTGTGAGAATACTTAGAAGAAAGCACTGTGTGGCCTATATGGACTAAGATGTGCTGTGTGAGGGAATGTGGCATGTAGAAAAGTGCTATGCAAGTGCAATACTATTTACAAAGTAAAGTACACATATATATTTTAAATAAAAATCCTAAAGTCAAGACTTTCTTGCCAATATTATGACAACCAAACAACATGAAAAAACTGCAACTTTATTTTTTTCCATCACTACAGTTTTCTCTCTATTTCTCTTTTTTCACATACATACTGTCAATACCCATATACGCCAAACTACAATTTTCTCAGAATTTCTCGATTCATATTCCTCAATATTGAATGCACATTTTTTCCAAGAATCAGAGGAAAGTAAAAGAAGATGCAGAGCATAGAAAAAAAGTTAATACATCACTTAAGACAGTAAATGAAACTTACATCCACAGCCTCAGTCACAGGAACCAATAACAGTCAAAGTAGGACTTGACTTGGAAATAAGAAGGCCAAAAAGAAGACAAGAACAATTAGACTTGCTTGGATCAACTACCAAAACTGTATGTACAAGCAAGTAAGAAGGCCCACTGGAGGTGGAACAAGACAGATAATTGTCAGGGAAAAGATCTTTGGTATTCTACCTTCTTGAGATCAGGAAAAAACATGTTCTCTCTTTTTCTTTTCTTGTTTAACACTGATATGAGATCAAAGAAAGGCAGATTCCGGGACTTTAAGTTATGCTTTGTATCATGGGTTGTGAGAAGCCGGTTGAGGGAAGTGTCACAATATAAAGTTAAATAAGTTCATATATGAAAACTAATCACAAGCTCCTCAGGATCTATCTTTCTACAAGGTTAAGATAGTTTAGTGATGCTGAGCTAAGTGGTATTAAAGATGAGCTTATTTTCCCCTTTATGCATCCAGCTCGTCAGTGGTTACCACCACTGTCACTCATCAGTGGTTACCACTACTGGTTACCACCACTGATAAGTGACAAGACTTTTGTTCTCCGCAGGGTCTTCCATCTGCAGCAATTCACTGATGACATGACACCTCAAAGGTCCTGCTTCTCAGGAATCAGGCCTGCCTCAATCAATACAACTGTTGACCGCTGGTGACAAGGGAGTTATTCTAATTTAGCCCAACTAAAAAGGATTTTTGGATTACTTAAAGCACACACTGATATACTCACCCCTAGAGGTCAGTGCTGATCAGCCAGCAACTGCAGTGAGTCCAGCTTCACCCCAGCTCATGACCAGTAATGCCCAATTTCAGTCGGTACAAACACTCTGAAAACATGACAGTGGAAGCAGTGCTGGATGACATTGAAGAGGAAATGACTCCAGTCATGGATTTTAGGCTTTCACCACCACAAGGGCAAGTTATTTCTTTAGAAAATTCTGAAAATATTGTTGAAAAGCAATAATTGTAGTCTGCTATGTACACTATAGACATGGCTGGAATGTTTGCAGCAAACACGCTGTGCTAACATTATATTCAGGTGTGCATGTTGAGCTTCAGGATGGAGTGGTATCATCAGAGATATTCTAACTGATTTCTGGAATTAGTTTAGTCGAACAAAAACCAGTGAACAACCTACAAGATCCCCACTTTACATCAAACCTGTCAGAAGAGTGCCGTTGCTTGTATGTTGGTCTTTGGATGTATTTCCCTTTCCAGCTTGGCCTTCCGTTCCACACAGAGGCGTTATCACTGAGCTGTTCAGATCTAAGGGAGGTTTCTTTAACTTCATCAGTCCCACTGAGAAGGATGTGCTAACTGAAGCTTTTTAAAGGGGGGGGTGATATAGAAGAACTCTTCAGCATACTAAGCAGTCACAACTCCACTGTGCTCCCAACAGAAAAAAAAAACCAAAACTTGTGGAGGAAAAAGCTCTTAAAGAGATTGTGTAAGTGACCACATTCATCATAAAGTGTTGGCAGACAATTATTATATCTATTGGTGAATCCACAAGTGGTGAAGGAATGAATAAGTTTCTGGATGCTCTGAAACCAAAGGAAACAATTTCCTGGATTTATGTTAGACAGTGAAGTGATCACCTCCAATCAACTTTTGAGATTTCAAAGAGAAAGAAATGAAACGGAGCTTAGCTTTTTCCTCAGATTTTGCTCAGACATGTCTGAGTTCACAAGGTTACTCACACCTATAGTTGTTAATTGCAACTGCCATGTAACTATAGAAACTGTGTATAATTCAGATCAGAATTTTGTTCTTCATCAAAGAGTGGAGACTGGCTGATGGTTATGTCCTACTTGTTTGGTTAAATAGTGATTAGAAAAATAATACTATGATATTCTGCAATTATTAGTTAAGGGGACGTTAACTGGAACAATGTTACGGCTCAACAGAGGTAATTGAAGACACTCTGTTCATACGAATTGACAGTTTTCCAAAGATCACAAACAGAGATTATGTGAAGCTCAGGAAATTCAGTGACATTCTCATGGAGCTCCAGAGCACCAAGGAGGAGGGAGACCTTCCTGGCCTTTCTTTTCTGGACTCTGACATTGGTGTAAACCCAATTGTGCAAGAGCTGCCCTTTTTACCTACAAGAAAATGGGTTTCAGTTGGCGCAAACTACAAACGTGAGTACCGCGTCTCCTTTCCCCCATTAAATGTTCTTGTGGACTTTGTTAGTCAAGAAGCTAATATTAAAAATGATCCCCGCTTTAACTTTGCCTCACACCCCGAGACTGCCTCCAGACCCGAAAACCCCCCCCTGGATATTGAACAGACAACGAGAGGTGTCAGTGCATAGAACAGAGGTATTTTCAAACCCCAGCTATGAGCCATAAGGGAACTCAAAAAAGACAGACTGTAATGTACTGTGCCCAGTTCACAAAAAAAAAACATACCCTCCTGAAATGCCGAGTCCATTGAAGAACGTAAGACATTTCTGAAAGAGAACAGTATTTGTTTTATCTGCTGCGCCTCTTCAACACATTTTGCTAAGCATTGTAAGGTCAAAGTGCAATGCTCTGAATGTGACAATGAGAGTCACAACACAGCTCTCCACCTGGGCCCAGCTCCTTGGAGCAAAGAAACCAACCCTGAGGCAGTGCATGGCGGGGAGCAGGATGCCACCCTGCCAAGTGAAATCACAACTAAATTGCATACAGCTTGACTGTCTGGTCTGAGTGGCCTGCTTGGTAAACCTTTCAAAGGCAGATTTTAGAACATGACCTATCAGTAAGGTTCCCACCACAAACTATCTCCACACTAAAAACTACGACCACTGCAAAACTACTTGGTTCTCAGAGATTCACCAAGCTGGAGATCCCTACTCTGTGCCATTGCTCGCCTGCTGCACATAGGTAGATAGATAGATAGATAGATAGATAGATAGATAGATAGATAGATAGATAGATAGATAGATAGATAGATAGATAGATGGATGGATGGATGGATGGATGGATGGATGGATAGATAGATAGATAGATAGATAGATAGATAGATAGATAGATAGATAGATAGATAGATAGATAGATAGATAGATAATCCTGAAGGAAATTCAATTCATTGTTCACACTTTCAAGCCAGACATCAAGAAGGACAGTCCTTATAAAGGCTGGCACCATTGTGGATCAGGAGTCATAGTGGAAGAGTCTGATCAAGCTAAAAACCTTGTCATCCAAGCAGTGCAAGAGGAGGTCTACGCTGAAGATATCAAGTGTATTCAGGGACAACGGGAGATTCCTAAGGGCAGTCCCATTAAGAATCTGGACTCCTTCTCAGACAACCAAGGACTGCTTAGAGCAGGTGGATGTATCGGCGAGGCAAATCTTGATCAAGCAGAAAAGAACACACTCATTGTTCCTGGCCAACATCACGTTGCAGCCTCATTGTGAAACGTCATCATGAACAGACTCTCCATCAAAGTCGACTCTTTACAGAGGGAGCTGTTCGCACAGCAGGTTGGTGGATAGTGGGTGGCAAGAAGAAAGTGAGCTATGTTATTCACCACTGTGTAAAATGTAGAAGGTTGAGGGGCCCCCTCAGTGTTAAAAAAATGGCCAATCTCCCAGCAGATCATCTCACAACTGACCATCCATTTCTGAATGTGAGGTTGGATGTGTTTGGACCCTGGAACGTCTCTGCACGACGCACGAGGGGAGGTGTCATCCAAAGCAAAAGATGGGCTGTCATGTTTACGTGTCTGAGCTTGAGGACAGTTCATATCGAACTGATTGAATCCCTCGACACTTCAAGTTTCATCAACTCCCTCAGACGCTTTTTGGCCATCAGAGGTCCAGTGAAGAGCAACCGCTCAGATTGTGGCACCAATTTTATTGGTGCTTGCAAGGAACTCCAGATACCTTCGAACATAGACGTCACTGCAGTCAAAACCTACTTTTGTGGACTTTCAATCCCCCACACGCTTCTCATTTTGGTGGTTTATGGGATTGGATGGTGGGTCTGGCTAGGAGAATCCTAGATTCCATGTTCGTTGAGCTCAAAACCATGCTGACTCATGAGGTTCTTGTCACCTTTATGGCAGAGGTGTCTGCTATTATAAACAGATCATTCTGACCCATTCATACACTCCCCAGCTGCTCTCCTCACACAGATTTGTTTTCTCTTTTGCCGTTGTGTTTTTTGGTTTGCTGTTGTGTTTTTTTATTTGCTGTTGTGTTTTCTCTTTTGCCGTTGTGTTTTTTTATTTGCTGTTGTGTTTTCTCTTTTGCCGTTGTGGTTTTTGGTTTGCTGTTGTGTTTTCTCTTTTACCGTTGTGTGTTTTGAGTTGCCGTTGTGTTTTCTCTTTTACCGTTGTGTGTTTTGAGTTGCCGTTGTGTTTTCTCTTTTACCGTTGTGTGTTTTGAGTTGCCGTTGTGTTTTCTCTTTTACCGTTGTGTGTTTTGAGTTGCCGTTGTGTTTTCTCTTTTACCGTTGTGTGTTTTGACGTGCCGTTGTGTTTTTTGGTTTGCCGTTGTTGTTTCTCTTTTGCCGTTGTGATTTGCACTTCAGGGCCAGGGATGGATCAGAATTAGTCTAGATTATATAATCACATTGAACATTAACTCTCTGTATTGCTTAACAACATAAAAAATCTCTTTGAAGTTTTATATCTAAAATATAGCCACACAAGTTACAGAGTTAAATGTCATTTTCACAACGGCTTTTGTTTTTCCCCATAGATGCTCTAACATAATATATACCACTCAGATCTTCAGAATCATCTTTTTGTCCATGCCCTTTCTGGTTTTATCAGAGGAAAGAATGACATTCTGTGTGTAACCAGATTATAAATAAAAAAAAAAAACAGTAAGACATAAAATAAGATAAAAGCCAGAAATGTATGTGAACTGAAAACTTACGTATAACACTGTATTAATATATCATACACCATACTGAGATTAAAAATATTCATAACTGTCAGCTACTATTAGTGGAACTGCGGTTTTTAGGTTAGGTCTCTAGATACACTTTTCAAGATTTCTTAAACATATAGCCTCAATTCACAACGTAAGTCATATCAGGACATCAAACTTATAAGAAAAAAAATAAATCAAATACTTTATAACAGAGTGACCTCGTATTACAGTAATATAACAGAAAATTGTGAAAAGCAAAGCAACAATTTTAAAATAGGTCAGCAGTTAAACTTGCAGTGAAGTCTCATTTTGTCTCTTTCTGAAGGAGCAACCCCTCACAAAAAAATTGTGTGGTGTCATCTTAGTGGTGCCCCAACATGAACATGCAAGCATGGGTTCTGCTGGAAATGTCTTTCACAGGCCCAAAACAGAGAAAAGATGCTGTTTATAATGTACATCAAGCTACACATGGCATGGACTTAATCCATTTGTATTGCAATTCCAATTTCTGTCAGGCCATGATAGTATTTACAGAAATGACTAAATTAAAATTTAGGGGGGGGGGGCTGAAGAGCAGGCAGGGTGCCGTGGCAGAGTTCTTTAGCTCAAATAGACGGCCCAGATTGGAGGGGTGCGTTTGATAACTGGCATGTAGAGTGTGAGACATACCTGTGGGGAATACAGGTACAAATTTGAATATCGTGAAAAAGTTCAATATTCTTTATCACTCATTTCAGAAAGTGAAACTCTTATATATATTCATTACACATAGAGTGAAATATTTCAAGCCTTTATTTCCTGTAATTTTGATGATTATGGCTTACAGATAATGGCAAACAAAAATTCAGTGTCTCAGAAAATTAGAATATTACATAAGATTAATAAAATAAAATATTGTTTAATATTGTTTCAAACTATTTTAATTGTTCATTAAGATAGTTTGACATGGACATTTATCAGTCAAAATTCGACGTGTGACCTACTCTACCGCCAAACTTGAGGCTGCTGGGCATCCTCAATGTCCTCAAAGCAGTGCTTGCTCCCTGTGATTTTGTAGGCTACTCTGTCTAACTCCTCTAGTTCCTCTTGGCTGTTGCATTAATTTTTTTTTCAGAGCATACAACATCTCATCTTTCCACTGCTTGTTGGATGAGTCCTCCTTAATATGCCTAAAATCCCTGTGAAATGGTACACAGTTCTGAATCCTGCTACGCTTCTGAAGACGATGAGGGGGAGGACCATGATTGTGATGATCCGATCGGAAAAGATGTGCCTCTTGAAAATCCAGATTGCATTCTTTTTGTGGATGGTTCTGTTTCTGGCTGGAAAGGCTGCTACCTCCTCCCCCTCATCTTCTGTGTCTCGTTGTTTCATCTGATACGTCTCCTTTGTTCTTGCTCCCTGAAACTCTCTCACAGTGATTTTAAACACGTGCAATGTTTTTATTTCTTAAGTTGGCCTGTGGGTATCTTCTGGCTGCCCGAAGTCTGATAACATCTGATTTGTCCCGACACTGTTTCCCCATTATGCAAGGTTGACATATGGGTTAGACCATGTGTAAAAAAGGAGGATATGTACTCTTTTATACTGCAATACATACTAAATAATGTAAGGTACACTGGTTTTGTGCAACGTTTTCAGCTTTACAAGGATGAACTTTCCAGTTTATACAGTGACTTTTATAATTCAACAAATAAGAGGATTTTGTCAAATCATAAAGGCAAACATACAGAAGTCTCTTATTTGATCAGCAAGGTTCAAAATTGGATCTGTATAAGGGAAGAAGGGCATGAAAAACGTTTTATTCTGAAAAACTGCCAAATAAACGAGTTGAATGGATGGTAATGCCAAAGAATTTTCTTCTGTGCTGGACATGTTTGGTTTGTGGCAACATGTAACAGAACCAACCCACCTTCGAGGTCACATTCTGGACCTGCTCATTTCTAAAGGTGTTGATATTTCTTCTGTTGTGGTTATTGATTTGACCTTGTCAGATCATTTTTGTATTTTCTTTGATTTATTGATCACTCAGAATGTTGAAAACAACCAGCTTCTCAGAATATGTATTGGCAAGTATGTCCCTTCCCCCTTTAAAGCATCTCCCATCACTTCACACATTACACATTTTCTTTTCATCCTTGTCATTTTCTTTCAACTTGTTAAAAAAATCTCAAGTCCAGTAGGCCACATACAAATACAAATGTCATGTAAAAACAAAAAGTGATTAGAACACCTGAAAACACTAAGCTTAACTCTTTGTGAACAAACAGATCAAGCATGTCCCCTCTCCATTTAAAGCATCCCTCCCCTATCTTCCCTGATTCTGCTTTTTTTTCTCTACAACTTTTCCCCTTCTTAAACTGTGTGCATGCTTGTGTGTCTCTCTGTGTGTGTTTTTATATGTATGTTTGCTTGTTTGTATGCGTGTGGGTGTGTCTGTGCATGAATGAGTGTACGTTTTTATGTGTGTGTGTGCGTTTATAATAACGAGTAACGATGCAGCACATAAAAAATGTATCGGAGTAAAAGTACTAAACTCATTGAAAATATGTAATGAAGTAAAAGTGGAAGTAGGAGAAAAAAATAATACTCCAGTAGAGTACAGATACAGGATTTTAGTACTTCAGTAGAGTAGTGAAGTAGTTCTACTTCGTTACTATACATCTCTGCTAAAGACAGCTGCCATTAAGCCACTCCTAAAGAAGAGAACCAGTTCAGTTGATTGAATGAAACGAGTCGGCTGTGCTTCTGCAGGGTTGGAACAAAAACCTGCAGCCACACCGGCCCTTTCACGGATCAGTTTGAGACCACTGTGCCAGGCAGTTTCTAGTGTCACCATTGCTGCCTTCTTGATATTTACCTTTTGATTTCGTGACCTTCAGAGACAAACATTTCATTTTAATATCTCTCATACAAAATTACACACCCTCATTTTAACCTGGACATCTTGGATCATTCTGTGTCAATAAAGTTATACTATTGCCCAGCTTGCTCATTAGCATAAGGATGTCCGTTTTGAGAAAAACAGTTCCTTGTTTTCCTTTGCCATGATTGGGATGTGATATTGATGTGATATACGTGATGTGCCTGATATTATACGTAACGATGTACATATTCTGCTGGTCAGTAAATGAAAGAGGGTTGCTCCCTGAATATTATTACTGTGATGGTAAAATTTAAAACCAAGAAGTATGGCCTGCGCTCGATCCTTCGTCTCCTGGCTCTCTCTGTGAGGTCTTCCAGCCTCCATGTTAGACGCCCGATGTGATCGTCCATGATTAATATTACCATCATGCAGACCATGAACACGGTGGCCTTCCCGCTCCCCCCCGTGACAGTGTCCCAACAAGGCCATCAAAGAGAAGACGCACACAGAACTCTGCCCTCGCTGACTATGTGGATGAGGAAATCAGCACACATGTAGATTGTGATGATGAAACAGAGCTAAGCAGGATTTATTACAGTTGTATTGACTTAGTATGTGGGGAAATGAAAAATACATTCGGGGGACATAATTGTGACCTGATGGTAGCACTCAATGCCCTGGATCCTGCGCGAGCTACATTCTTGGATGTCCCCAAGGTGAAGCCTTTACTTGACCTGACCAAGACACCTGCTGTGGACTCTGAATTCGAGGTGGCTCGCTTCCTCAGGACACAAATGAAAGAGTCTTCTCCACCGGATGAGGCGAAGTGGACAATGAAACGGGTGATGAAGGATAGGCAAAACTTCAGTATGGCTTTGATCATATTCAAAAGTTTCAAAAAGCTACAAGGCACCTTTTGAATGATTAAATCGCCTATATTGTCATGGCACGGTCATCAAACATACCACACCTAACATGATTTGATTCAATAAGATGAGCATTTATTTGATTGGTCAATATGATGTTAGTTAGATACATATTTTAATGTATATTGTTATCTGGGAAACCATTATAGCTGTAATGATATTGATGTCAACCTTATTTCTCAATCCTTACAGATTCTGAAACAGTTCCAGAAGCTGCTGGAAGCAATGCCCACCGTCTTCACAGCATTTAAACATGGACTGACTTTGGGAGCCATCAACGCACTCTGTGAAAATTCATTTTCCACTCTTAAAAATGTCTTCACAGACACAGAGCATCGTGGTAACTATGCTTCATCAGCGCAAGGCCAACCTTATCCAGTTGGCATTTGAGACTCGGAAATCTGGGAATGAGTGGAAGGACAGGGTTTCAAGGTTTCACACAGTCCACAAACGTCGCCTGCCACTCTACTAAAAGTGGTTAAACCTTGCCCCTTGCTGTTTGTCTTGTCATAAATTCTTGACTTTTGAGTTGAATAAATGGACACAGCACTACACAACTGTATTTTGTTTAGATTTTATTTATTTTAGGATTAACTGCCCATTTTTAGTGAGAGAAAATGATTTGTCAAAACTGTAGAAGTGGCCTTGGAGCCACTATTCAGCCTGAGGCAGATACAATGTACGTTGAAAAAGTATGACCCCCTGAAAAAATGTAATGCCCCCCCTCTAATTTGTTTCTGCAGCCGGGTCTGGGTGTCCAGAGTGGGTTTCTCTCGGTCCCGCTGTCTCTGGGCCTTTCTTGGTTGTGGATGACTTTCTGTGGACTTTTAAGTTGCCTGGGAAGGTCTCTCTTCTCCACCGGGGGCTTCTCGTTGCCGAGAAGGAGATGGAAAGTTTATATCGAGACGCCACCGTCAAAAATGACACTGTCATTGACAACTGTAGATGTTCACCTGAGTGTTGGAGTTGGTCAAATAACCAACTCTGGTGAGGTGAACTCCAATTCACAAAAATATTAACAAAGAGTTGACAAGCTTACGCTGGCTTTCTTTGTAGAAAGAATTATAACTGTTTGATCATTTATGCAGCAGTTTAAAACGTGCGACGAGATAACGATGGACAAACGAAAAACAAAAGAAACCGTACATCTTTCTGTTTTCTTTCTTCTCTCGGATCTTTTTCTTTTTCCTCATCTCTCTATCTCCCTACATCTTTTCATCTGTCTTTGCTTTTTTCTTCCAACAACTATTCTATTCTAACTTTCTTCTCGTGGGTCTCCTGAGTTTGATTCGCGGAGGCGGGGAATGACTTAGGCTTACGCTCCACTTGACCAACTCTTGAATGTTAAAATTTCTTTCATGTCATGTGTAGTTCCCATCATAAAGCCTGAATAAAGTGGTATGATGGTGAGATCTGTCATTTTTTTTTACAACAGGACAAAACGGCTCCGGTTATGTGATGACTCTCATACATGTAATCAAGAAATAGAGTGAAGGTAATTTGATTGCCTAAAATCACATAAACTACATCCATTTGAGATTGCTTTGAATTAGCTAGACTACAGAGCGAAAGAAAAGTAGCTGACAAAAGCTCAACATCTTGTATCTGTGAAATCCCTCATGTTATTCCATTCGTTCATTCATAATCTGTCCTGAGTGTTGTCAAAGAAAAACTTTTGCATAACTATCCATCCATTTTCTCTACCCGCTTAATCCAATTGTAGGGTCATGGGGGTGCTGGAGCCCATCCCAGCCGTCATTGGGCAAGAGGCAGGGTACATCCTGGTCACCAGTCCATCACAGAGACAAACGAGAAACATTCCTAGGAACAATTTTGAGACACCAATTAACCGAACATGCATGCTTTTGATGATGCCAACCACCACACCCCTGTGCAGCCCAGGGCAGCGGTGGCTCAGTAGTTAGAGTGGGTCGTCCAATAACTGAAAGGTTGGCGTTACGATTCCCACTCTCGCTGCTCAAAATAGATTGGTGCCATGGCTGAGGTGCCCTTGAGCAAGGAACCCTTACCACCATGCTCCCCCGGCGCTGTGATTGGCTGCCCAGCGCTCCAGTGAATGACATCCATGAGTGTGTGACCAAAATAGTGCATGTGTGTTCAACAGGTGCCAACCTGGATGGGTCAAATACAGATGAGCAATTTCGTGTTAACATTCGTGTGTACATGACAATAAAGTAATCTTAATCTTTTGCTAAACGTTTCCAAAATAGTCCAAAGTGGTTGAAGCACAGGAGGAAGAGCAGTTGCCTTCAAAAGGTCATTGGTTTGACTCCTGGCTTCCTGGGCGCCGTGTCAAAGCATCCATCGAACCCCACGTTGCCTACCGATGCATCCATCAGTGTATGAATGTGTGTGAATGCATAGAAGAAAGCTGTGACTGTGGCATGTAGTGTTAAAGCACTGGTCAGCTACAGCTAGACTAGCAAAGCGCTATACAAACAGTCCATTTACCATTAAGAGAAACAGCCTTAATAATTACAATTAGAATAATATTACTTAAAAAAAGGCTTTGTCAAATATAATTTTAATGATTTCAGCTATATAGTATTACAATAAGATTTCAATAAACACATTTCTTTTATGCCGACACATTCGACTACAAAACTTTAAAAATATGTATACAAGATTATACACACACTAGAGGAAAAATAGCAAATCTTGGAGGGGCAAAAACTTAAATAACTGCTGCAGTAAGAGTATTTCACACAAAGATCAATTAACGGATAGATAAAAAAAAATAAAAAAATTCTGAGCAAAAGGAAAACCATTACCAGTTCCCACACCACAGTTCAACATAAGATTGGGATATTGAGAAACAACTACCTTCCATTACAATGGCACCTGCTGCCCAGCTGCTAAACTATAGGACAGTCATTATGGAGTGGCATTTAAGGCGAAACACGAGCTGCATTACATGAACTTTCAATAAGCAGATGGCTGTTAAATAGGTTTGACAAGAGCTGATCATTCAATTGTACTTCACCTTGCACCACACCACCTCCATCATTAGGGTCTTCCATTCATTCATTTGTTAAGCAAAATTCAGTTAATAGAGAACTAGTGACATTTACTCATGACATGCAGCAAATGAGCATAGAAACAAAGGAATGTTACAATAAAGATATGGTTTCTGTTGATGCAACTGCTTTAGAACCGTTCTGTTAGACTTTCCAGCCTGCAGTGTTGGCTATACTTTAAACATAGACACAAAACAAAATGAAAAATTGGAAGTATTTGTGTATAGTGAACAGATTGAAAACGGTACTATAAGCGCTAATCTTTTTTACATTGTATAGCCAAGCTACAACGTTATGCAAATCTCAATAAAAGCCCAGATCTGAAAAAGCTTTAGTCACAGCAGTCTGAACTATTTTTTTGTGAAATCAGACCTCAAGGCTGAAAATATTCCTCTGAGAGGAAACTTTGTTTTAACTAATTCTCAATTAAACAAACTCCCTCATAGAAGAATAACACAATTCAGCTCTATGCAGCCTTCAAATCTATGGCATATGGTTGTAAGACCTGATAATTGCTCAATTAAGCCACTGATTCCGTTAAGACCAGCTCCATTTTTACCATACATCTGGAGCTCAATTGTTCAGAGTAAATCTTTACCTTCATTGGTTTGATGTACTTGATGTCCTTTGATGTCCTTTTCAGGAAGAAGCTTGCACTGCTGTGTGTATCTTAACAGTACATAAATGTTAGAATAACCAAACATAAAGTTACAGTGATTGAGAAACAGCTTCTATGATGCATATCCAAAGGACTAAAGTGAAATACATTTCCCATAAGCCTTCACAGTACAAATCTTTGTGATCGTGGTTTGATGTCTAAATGGAATAAGATTTTTCAATGACTCCACCAAACTACCAAGTAAGTATACTTTTTCAAAACAGTAAGGTGCACTTGAGTCAAAGTGAGAGAAAGCACTTAGTCTTCAAGCGAAATACTGCTGACGATCCAGAAGATTCCAGAGAAGGAGAAAGTCTTGTGGCTTAAAATTTAGTGTTGAACAAAACATTCACAACTTTTACATTTGATATTGAATTAGCTTTGGAAAGGACAGAAGTTCAGCTGGAACATCACTGATCATCCCCAATATAAATCCAGGAGACAGCAGATAGGCACTGGGATGGAGTGGCTGGGATGGAGTGGCTGGGACAGAAGCTGGACAGACAGGAAACCAGAAACAGACAAGCCAGTAGAGGTCCAGGGTCATCTTCTCACTGGAGGACCTCAAAATAGTGCAAGATAGCCATTATATGCTGCGGCATGAAGACATAACCGGTGTACACAGCCATGCCGGCCACAGAGATCAGCAGAGAATCTGAAGACAATAAGTTAAGGAAGGACTTATAACTGTGAAAAAAATCTCAAAATAAAACTGTTTCAAACAGAAACCATCAACAGTTACTTGTTGATTATACCTTAACTGATCTTTGCATTAATTCTGCATCCTCTAATCTCTCCAATCCTATTCATAAAACAATCAAATGACAACCAGTCTTCCTAAATCTTTCTTTTTTTTTTACTGTACTTTGAAAACAAATGGAGAGGTTGGTGATGATGGCAGATCTCACACTTAACATGTTTGCGCTGGACTTTTAGATCTTTCAGTCAGATATTGGTTCTGGCCAAATAGTCTTTTTTGTTTGTATTTTTGTTGCAGGAAGGTTCCTTACTGAGTGAAATGACCTAAGCGGCAGCCATGATAACTGGCTGAATGCTAATCAAAGGAGCTTACTTACGGTTTCATTTGATTCTTACCATGTTTATCTGTTGTACATACTATTTTACATCTTGATGTGTGTTTGTGTGTGTGTGTGTGTGTGTGTGTGTGTGTCCCACCCAATGTTTATCTCATACCTACGCCCTTGATCTTGTGCCACTTTACATCTTGTACATACCTTTTTGCATTTGTTCATTTATCTTGTGTATATTCCTTCATCACACCGACAGGTAAATATAGCTCATCCATTTGTTAAAAGCTTTAAACTGTTACACATATAACAACCCCTGACTAATTACGTATACATGTTAGTATTAACAATGCTTCCTGTTTAGAGGCACGTTAGCCACACTGAAAAATCCAGCCTGGGTTAGCATATTAGCTCACATACACAAGCGTCTTCAGTCACTCTCACACGAAACAAAAAGGATATTGAAAACTGTCCTCTCCCATGGCTCCAGCATGTATAACGCCGTCACCAAAAGATATTGGTTGTAAAACCAGGACAACTGCTTCCAACAGTCTACCAGCGCCATGGTCCCAACCAGCCGTCCTAGACTCGAGTTTTCTTCCCTCTGTGATTTGTCAAGGACTACTGTCTGGTAGTTTGTGACGTGATAGTTTTCAGCCAATCACAACACCGTTTTCTAGCGCATGGCTCTGACGTGTCCAGGGGTTCTGTTGATTAAACAGTACATTTTGCTAAATAAATTTTATCCAACTAAGCACTTTCTTCAGAAATATAAAGCTGATATTGATATTTCCTGTTCTTTTTGTAAGCTTTACCCAGAAACATCTGCTCATCTGTTTTGGAACTGTACATGCTCGAAGAAGTTCTGGAAAGACATTGTTGCTCTTATATCCAACCAGATTTCCTTCTTTTCTTTGAATTTTTTTTGTTTGGTATCACAGATTTCAAAGCGAAAGATTCCTCTCCCACATACCTTATCAATCTAATATTGTTGCTTGCTAAATTTCATATCCATAAAAGTAAAATAATGCACAGGAAACCACTTTTTGACCTCTTCGTAATAGATGTAAAATTGTATCTTGACTCAATCTCGAATTCGATTAACAAAAAGGCTATAAAAACAATAAGTATTTGGAAAGACTATAACTTATTTTTGTAACTCGCATTCCGTTCCTTTCCTTCCGTTCTAACAGTTTTCTATCGTTGTATTTTTTAACTATGTTCTTCTTTCATTTTATGTCCTTTGTTCATTACTGTACACTATTTCTTTCATGACTACTGTTACTGTGATACTGTGAAGATAAATAAAGTTTATTTAAAAAAAAAAAAAATTACATTTAGCTAAAAAACTTTCCTAACAGGAAGTAGGAAGGAAATTACATAGAAGTCTTAAACTGGCAGAAGAACTGTCGTAAAGGAGCTCCACTGCTCCAGCGCTTCCTTGAAAACTTCTTTTTGCACCATAGATATATAAACAGTAGACGCCGCAGTGGCTGCTGGGGGCGCAAGAAATACGGCGAATATAATTATTTTACTGTATTTATGTCCACCGGCGAAAACGTAGCCAGCAAACGTTAAGCTAGGCTATGTTTACAGCCGGTGTTCACCCGGCTATTAGGCCAGCTCAGACTTTATAAATCATACATTCCATAACACAGGCTTAGATTACAACTGACACAAGAATGCTGCTGTAGAAATAATGCAAATATTGCTGGTATAACATTGACCAGCAAATTATACACAGGTGACACAGGCACCTGTGGAGGACCTCAAAATAATATTATCTATTATTTTTCACATATAATTCTTTCATCGAACAAAAGTAAGACACCTCTCATGTCTCATACCCACCCCACTTAGGCCTACTTAAAAGTACAGACAGAACATCTGACTGTAGAATAGTTTGCAAACACACTTACAATTTCAGTTGCTTTGGTTTATTATCAACAGATATGTGTCAGAATGGGAGTTTTGTTGACCCTAACCCTCTTAAGAAATTTGAAAGAAGAAAATAAGCTTGAGCTCCTTTTTAAAATGTTTTTAAACAGGACAGCACAGATTATCCAATGTTGTTTTTCCCTCCATCTTCAGCTTCCCAGTTCACCTCCAAAGAGTAGGTGCATCATCATAAGGCTATTAGCATTCATAAATGTAAATATTCTATTATCAATAACAGGGCTGGGTGAAATACCTCTCCCTTTGTGTGTGTGTGTGTGTGTATTTATATATATTCTTATATTATGCTTCTTCATTTTAGCCAGAAAAGGGCAGGACTACGTCTTCTTCCAGCAGAGCTGAAGAGAGCCGGTCTGTGGCCCATCTGGATGACTCAGAAGCTTCAACCTCACACTCACCTCAGCCTAAAGATGTGAGTATTTCTATTTTAAACATCGTAAAGGTCCTAGACAAAGTCAAATCTCTCTTGTTTGCTGCCACTCATATTAAACACACTCACAAATAAACTCATACACACACAATTGAAGACATGTTGAACATGCATTCCTGGCACACACACACGCACGCATGGTGCCTGCAGTGGCTTTGACAGGCGATGACTATAAGAAAGAATGTAGGCCATAGTCCAGTTGTGTCAAAGTGATCAGTGTGGGAATTATACAGTGACAATTGGGGGGGTCAACATTTTCTCCAGGGTGTAAAGGGAACCCAATGCAGCGCATGCTTCAGTTAACAGAAGTCTTACAGTATCTTGCTTGTTCAACTAAATGTTTGCAGTCTGTAGATGATGATAAACCAAATTTTACCCCATTTTACAGTTCATTGGGCACATCATGTACCACACAAACAACTTTTGCAGTCAGCAGTCACCAACAAAGTATTGTAGACCCAAACTCCCAGCAAATCAGACACGAGCACACACATGCAAAAGCCTTTCTAAAACACCACTCAAAAGCCTATTAAAATGAAACAATATTATATAATAGTTTAATATATGATCTGCTACGCTAATACACAAATAACACTACAAACACGCAAACATCCGTATTATATTTCTCCTGTCAATTCAAATTAATGTGGTTTTGAAAAGGGGGCAACTGCCAAACCTGGCAACGCAGCATGCTTTCGGCATTGTTTACAACCTGACCACAGTGCACGCCTGCAGGTTACTAAAGTGACGTGTACAGGGCACAAAGCTAACATTAATAACATGTTAACTTTAAGCTACTGGTTAAAACTGTATTAGATGACAACATAAGTGTGCGTCAGCTTTCAACCAAACATTTTATGATACAATGTCATGGAAACTGTAAAAGAAGCCTTAATAAAGAAGTTATTTTACTGCTATTTATACTGTTGGGTAGTTTAATCTGCAACAAAGAACTGTATTTGATACATTGTATTCTACATTGTAGAAATGTGCTGGTTGATCCTGAGCAGCGTGACAGCAGCTCCCTTTGACAGCGACCATCTGCTGAGCTCCCTGACAACAACAACGATAGAGAAACAATTCATTATCACAGGTGCAAAGTCATGCGGAAAATAAGTGGCAATATGTGTTGCTTTGAAGGAATTAACTCGTGTAATCAGAAGAAAATGAAATGAACTCAAGGGCAACCTTTTTTACATAAAGGCTGAGTGATTCCGATCAAATGAAAACACCTAGATTACTCAGCAAGGCTCTGTAGGTGTTCACTGAACTGTCAGAGGAGTCTTTTCTTTCTGTTTCCTTCCAAGCAGCCAGACTTTTCTCTTAAAGTGTTCGTGATCAATAGTTCTCCAGCTTTCTGAAGGTCTTTCAGAGTTTTTCTTTGGACGTTGGCTGCTTTTTCCCTGTTCAGTCCAGTCCTTGTACCGGACCATTTTCAGAGGAATGTGTTTTTTTCTTTAAGCCACTTAACTCTGACCTATGGATCATTCAAGCAGAGAAAAGGCGTCTAACTCTAGGGATGAACCTGTGTTATGTCCACACGTAACGGACCACAAAGAAAATGAAACATAAAGAAATGAGGGGCGCCTCAACACTTCTGCACAGTCTGTATCAGCAAACACAATTCAGATTACTTGACATCATTATTTTATCTTAGTTTTAGTGTTCAATGTTGAGGGTAGAAGAAGAGAAAAGTTAATAGTCTAATTGTACAAATCCCTTTATTTTTGTTTGTGCAAAAAATTTGACATATATACTAATAATATCCACATTTATGCTTACGTCTTGTCTGTCAAAGGGTGTAGAACTCAAACGAAATGAATCATTTAGTCTTGCAGATCAAAAGCTAAACATGTTTTCTAGTTGACGATAGTTCACTACCGGGACTTAAAATAAGATCTACCAATGCAGTCACCACCAAAGGACAGATCTAATAATCACAGAAAAACTTTATATGAAAAAAACTGCCAATAACTACAATAAATTTGAGATAAATGCAGGTTTACTGACAATGTCTACAGTGACTTAAGTCGTGCTCACATTAGCGAACTGTAGTTAAACTACAACTAGCTGGTTAACACGATTAATTAGCTATAACTGGATAGATGAAATAATGCTGTTACTTTAATTCCTTACAGAGCAGTCAGTTAATGCCTCACAATGCCAAAAAATGTTGTAATTTCATCAACTTACTGGAGAAAATACTTCTGAAACACCAAGAATGAATTGTGTTCAATGCTGGAACTGCTGGTGTTTGGAACTACAGCTCCGTGACCCACGTGACTTCCGCATTCCTTTGGAAATCCATGGGAGTGTTGCCACTCTGGTCCTGTACATCCTGTCAGCGTAGTGTATATATGTATATATCATAATTTACACTGCTGACACCTCGTTCATGTTCATATTCCGATATTTTGATCATGAGTGGTGAGCTGAGCAATGATCAGGTTGGTGGAACTTGCCAAATAATCAGAATTTAATTGATCATGTACCAAACCTAACACCAGCATAGCAACACATTTTTCTACAAATTTCTTGACGATGTCAACTGTGTTTGAATATAGTAACTTGTATACAATCGGTGAAATTAAAATAAAATGTAAGTGACCAAAAGATCCCTCCAAACATACCTATCCTGCTGTATTGCTGTTGAAGCTACCCAATAACAACCCTTTGTAATAGCATGCTGTGATCGACCGTATCAAATGCAACACTGAGATCCAACAGGACAAGCAACAAGTCCGCTATCAGAGGCTAAGAGGAGATCATGGGTAACTTTCAGTAGCGCAGTTTCTGTGCTATGATGCACTCTGAATCCTGACTGAAACTCTTCAAACAGATTATTTCTGTGGAAATGATCACAAAGCTGAGCTGCAACTGTTTTTTCAAGAACTTTAGACATAAAAGGGAGATTGGATATAGGTCTATAATGAGCCAACACTTCTGAGTCAAGAGTAGGTTTTTTAAGTAAAGGTTTAATTACAGCAACCTTAAAAGGCTGAGGTACATATCCTGTCAACAAAGACAGATTGATCAAATCCAATATGGAAGTGTCAATTAATGGGAAAACCTCCTTGAACAGTCTGGTTGGGATTGGGTCTAAAACACAAGTTGATGGTTTAGAAGAGACTATTGCTGTTGTTAGCTCAGAGAGATCAACTGGGCAGAAGCCGTCTAAATACAAATCAGGTTCTAAAGATACTTCTAAAGCTGCTGTACTTGATGATACATCACTGAAAATGTTGGGAAGGACTCCATCAATCTTCTCTCTGATAGAAACAATTTTATTGATAAAGAAATCATCACTGCTGAGAGTTAAAGGAATACCTGGCTCAGCAGAGCTCGGACTCTTAGTCAGCCTGGCTACAGTGCTGAAAAGAAACCTGGGATTATTCTTATTCTCTTCTATCAATGATGAATAATAAGCAGTTATAGCTTCACGAAGGGCTTTCTTATACGTTATTAAACTATCTTTCCAGACTAATTGAGACTCTTCTAAATTAGAGGAACACCACTGTCTCTCCAGCTTTCTTGCAGTCTGCTTTAAAGCACGCAGCTGTGAATTATACCAAGGAGCCAACCTCTTCTGACTGATTACCTTCCTTTTCAGAGGGGCAACATTGTCCAGTGTTGTACACATTGAAACTATAGTGCTGTCAACAAGAGAGTCAAGTGTTGCTGGAGTAAAGTTTAGGTAGTCGTCCTCTGTCATATCTGCACATGGCAGTGAAGAAAAGGATGATGGAATTAATTCTTTAAATCTGGTTACAGCATCCTCTGATAGACACCTTCTATATGTAAATTTCTTCTCAGAAGCTGTATAGTCAAGTAATGTAAACTCAAAGGTTATCAAAAAATGGTCAGATAAGACAGAGTTAAGAGGGAACACTGTTAACTGTTCACTCTCAATGCCATAAGTCAGCACAAGATCAAGGGTGTGATTAAGGCAGTGAGTCGGTCTGTGAACACTCTGAGAAAATCCAATAGTCTATTTAAAGTTAATATTTAGGCTGTCATTTTCAACATCTACATGAATATTAAAGACACCCACTACAATGACTTCATCTGTACCTGAATATGGTCAGGTATAAGGACGAGACTGAAAATGAGAGAGAAAGCAGAAAATGTCCAAAGAGAAACTGAAAGAGCTTCAGAAAGTCTGCCGAACTATTAGTGAAGAAAACTTTCTATTTGGTTTCCAACAAGCCAGACTTTCTTTTAAAGATACGAGGACTGGATTGCTGACAATTCAGTGAACACCTCCAGCACTGTCCAGAGGTGTTTTCATTCTCTGAAAATCACTCATTCATTTCAAACTGAATGTAAAGAAAGATTGCCCTTGTAATAAGTTTATCTAATTTTCTTGTTTACAGTTCATTCCTTCAGGTTTCCACTTTGTTTTTCAGCATGACTGCACCTGTGATTATGAACTGTTTCTCTGTTGTTGTCAGGGAGCTCAGCAGATGTGGTGGTCGCTGTTAAAGGAAGCTGCTGTCATTCTGCCAAGGATAAACCTTCATGAGGACTTCAGCACATTTCCAATGTCCAAACCCTTTCATTTAATCAAATGCAGATCATTAAACTACCGAAAATACTCGTAAAAGCACTTCTTTATTCAGGCTTCTTTTACATTTTCCATGACATTGTATAATAAAATGTTTGGTTGAAAGCAATTTGTTTTTGCACAACTGACACATTTATTTTGTCATCTAATATTGTTTTAACCAGAAAAAGTTTCATTTAGATTAATATTTGATTTAATCATTTCATATTTTGCAATAGTTTGCTGGCTAAAGCACATGAAACCTTGCTGGAACTAAAGACAATTCCTATCAAATACGCTGCAAACCTTGATCACCGAAGCGGCATCAGCTTACGGCATTCAAAAAGTCACCGTTCAATTTGAAAAAACACATCCAGGTAAGCTTTAGGTTTTCCAAGCAGTCCATAACAAAGTATACAGTTGCCCGTTTTAGATACATTTGCAGTGTTTTCTACTGTATTCAATGGTGCTTGGTAGTTCTATAGCTCGAGTCATTTCCAGTGTCAGCTTCGTTAATGTTAGAGGAATTAGAAAAACTGTTGGAACTCAGTGAAAGATTTCTCAATATTTTTTTATTTCTGATCAGCAGTTTATCTGACGATATCTGTACATACTGTATATACTATATAGAATTAGATATGCACTTTTTCACCCTTTTTACTTCACTTTATACTTAAAAGAATCCACATATTATTTAATATTTGTTATTTTTCCCCCACAATGCACCTTTGCACAACTACACGACACTTTACCGGTGAACCTGAATAAAAGTCAAGCACCAGATGACGTCTTGAGTCCAGCCTCCTCCTTTCACCACAGCCTAATCTTACACCCCCCTCCACCAAACTTTCCACTTGGCACAATGCAGTCAGACATGTACCGTTCTCCTGCTCGGCCACGGAAACCCATTCCATCAAGCTCTCTATGCACTGTTCTTGAGCTAATCTGAAGGCCACATGAAGTTTGGAGGTCTGTAGCGAATTACTCTGCAGAGAGTTCGTGACCTCTGCGCACTATGAGCCTCAGCATCCTCCAAGCCCGCTCTGGTATTTTACATGGCTGCTGTCGTTCCCAATCGCTTCCACTTTGTTATAATACCACTGACAGTTGACTGTGGAATATTTAGTAGAGAGGAAATTTCATGACTGGACTTGTTGCACAGGTGGCATCCTATCATGGTACCATGCTGGAACTCACTGAGCTCCTGAGAGCGAAATAATCTTTCACAAATGTTTGTAGATGCAGTCTGCATGCCGAGGTGCTTGAAGCCACACCTGTGGCCATGGAAGTGATCGGAACACCTGAATTGAATTATTTGGATGGGTGAGTGAATACTTTTGGCAATATAGTGTATTTCAGGCTTTGTGAGGATACTTTTTTTTTTTTTAATCTAAGATGTAATTACAATATCCAGAAACTTCCTATAGAACTTTTTCCAACTTTCACAGGCAGTTCTTGTGGAACAACAGCTGCAGAGTGTGCAGGACGCAGCAAGTTTCAACACTGAGTGATATTGATATTCCAGTGATTTTACTAGAAGGCTGGGTGGAAAATCTACACAGAAATTTTGCAGCCAATGTTGAGGACATTTGTGTCCTCACTATTCCGGAACATCTGTAGAATATTTCCGGATTCTGGCTACATTCTTGCCATGAAAACAATTCACAACTCAAAGCAGCCTATATCCTATGCTTTCTTGTCAATACCTCTCAACTGAGGGATATAACATAAAACTAACTTATCAGAACAACCATTGTATTACAGTAGCAACAAACATAACATAATAGCTAAAATCCTAAAGGAGAAAAAACAGTATCAATACAACTGTAAAGTGAAAAAAAGAAAAAGAAAAAATAGCTTTGTGAAAAAAACTAAAGTTTCAGAAAAGAAACAACACAGCACTAGAGACACCAGGATGCACAGTATTCTAGCATGAGTACTAATTTAGAGCTGAGCAGATTTATTCATTCTTTTAAAATCAGAAAATTTGATTTTTACAGTCAAATTATTACTGAAAGGTTTTTGTGTACAAATTACAGGCAGTGGGCATTTGACTATTTTTTCAGAAATGTATTTACCTTTCTTCTGTAAGCAGGTCAAACGCCCTGTTATATGACACATCTGAAGTGTTTGGGATAATGATTTGTTTCCTGAAATGGGTCCCAAGATTCTCCCCGTCAGTGAGGATGCAACAGCAGAACTGTTACACTGGCAAAAATATTACATTGAAAAATGGTAAACTTAATTGCAAAAGGTTGCCTACAAGGCCAGAATATGCAATTTATTCAGAGTATTCATAAAAAGAAAAGCAGAAATAAAACAACTTCCAGCTTGCTTACACCGCATCAGCAGTGGCTGGCCAGGATGTTAAAGAAATGGTAGACCTCGTCTTTGTCGAACATAGCCACCTCTGTGGAGCACTCTGAACAGTGCACTGGGTGATAAGCGTCTTCGGTGTCCATCCTTCCTTGTACTCCGCTTTTCTGTCCTCCTCTCCTCGTCCTTTGTTTCTTTTCCAGCTGATGTTTGTAGCGCAACACCTCATCTCTTTTCACTTTGCAGTTCATCACAAACATGGCTCGATACTGAGTTTGGTACTTTTCATGCCTGAATGAACAGAACCAAGACACATTATTAATGGTTTTAAAATGATCATTCTCAATGCAGATAATACAGAACTTGGTAAGAAAAAGTTTAACAATATTCATTAAGGCTTGCAACTTTTTTATTTGAGTTTTTATCATATTTCTATTCCATTTGATTTGTTAGCCAGGTAAACGTCAGGAAATAGTTGACATGTCTCATCTATTATGTTTAAGTAGATATCATTATAATACCATTTGTATTTGATTAATGACTCAGGAAACACTGAAACTCCTTGCAAACAAAAAAAATAGACATGTAATGGTGATGTAAAAGATTAGAGCTACCTTTAAGCTCAGCATAATACAGTCCTTATTCTTAAGCTGCCATTAATGTATTTAAGAAGCAAAATAGAAAAAAAACTTCTGCATTCTTGCAATTCTTGCTTTATTCCAAATAATTCTGCTGTAAAAACTAAAATGTTACATTGGTGACAACTTGGTTTTCATGTAGAGAAACATTGATGTAAATGGTGTTGCAGTTATTTAACAATGGCTAAGAGACAAAGTCATGCATGGATATTATCAGCAAGTTTGAATCCATCATCTCGGTAACGGCAGCTCTGGAGCCATTTGAGAACAATATTGCTTCAAATGAACAGACAATTGTGGACCTCGAGCGCTCGGCTAATGCTTGTAAAAGTGAGCTATCCCATCTCCAAGCTAACTTTGGCAAGCCAACAACCATGGTTGATTCCCTATCCAAGAAATGTACTGGGAGGGAAGTTCCAGAAGGAACGATGTTCGTCTGGTGAGTTTGCCCGAGTGCTCAGGGGGCCCTTGTCCCACTGAGTTCATGGCCCTGCTACAACAAGAAATACTTAGATCTGATGACAAGCCCATATTGGATCAGGCTCGTCGCAGCTTGCATGCTAGGCCCAAGGATGGCGAACCTCCTTGCCAACTAGTTGTTCGAATAAATTTATTTCAAGTTCAGAACCAAATTCTGCGCCGAGCTGGAGAAGCTGCCCCTCTCTCCTATATAGGCAGGAGGATCTCAAATTTCCCTGACTTTCCCTCGGCGGTAGCTAAGAAACGGGCCGCCTATACTACAGGAAAGAGGGAGCTACATTACTGTCCGAAACAAGGATGTTGTTAACTTTGTCTCGCAACATAAAGGCTTTTTTGTGAGCTTGAACAAATTGCCTGATGTGTCTGCATCAGTCCTATGGGAGGCTTTAAAGGAATATATTAGGGAGAGATAACCTCCAAGAGAATAAACTGAGAAAGGAAAAACTTATTAGGTTGGCACAATGCATATCTCAACTCGATAACTTGTATGCCATCTCCCAAACTCCAGAGATATATAAGGAGAATCTTTCTTTCCCAGCAAGGTATTAGCACACCAGTTGCATTATTCATTAGCATCTCATAATATCCAACAAATTCAAACTAATTCAGGCAATACTATTGATCCATTAGAAATAAACAATGTATTGAATGATTTTTTACATTTCTCCTTATTCTCTGATCAGGGTTCTGCTTTGAATTTGAAATTTCTTTTTTTTAATCTGGACATCACCTTTGATTTAGATAAACCAATAGCTATTGCCATACTTAATACAGGTGCATTAGCATTTCAAAATGGTGCCCAGGATAGATGGAATCCAGATGGTTATCCTTTAGAATATTTAAGAAAGTTTTGGCACAAGTTGGCCCTTTTACTACTGGAGATATTAATCAAGCCTCCATTTTCTCCTTTTGAAAAAAAGGAAAAGATCCATTGGTCTGCTCCTCCTATCGCCCAATTAGTTTGTTGAATATTGACTTCATATTGTTATCCAAAGGCGTTTGACAGAGTTGAGTGGAATTGTCTTTTCTATGCCTTAGGAATATTCAGTTTTTGGAACAGTTTTATTTTGTGGATTAAATTGCTTTATTCATCCCCGCAGGCTTCGGTCAGGACAAATAATGCGACCTTTGCTAACTGAAGAAGCATGGATGCCTTGAGAACTGTGGTGGTTATTATTGTGCAGGCGCTGTTTACTGCCTTGATTTTACACGCCCAAGTCGTACTCCCAGAGGAATGGCGTGACAATTTCGCATGTCCCGGTCCTCACTCCTGTCGCTGTCGGAATTATTACGTCCTCATATCGAGGGGCAGTCCACTGTCATGCGATCACCTGTCAGTGTGCTCAAAAAAGTTGCGTGCACACTTTATTATTTAGCTGACGAGGGCAGATTGCGCAAAACAGCAAATGCATTTGGCTTATCAAGACAGGTGAAAACGCAGATGTTCAGTTATGTGTGGAAGGTGTTTTTTTCGAAAACGAGGTAATGTGGATACAAATTATTTTATAAACGGAGGGGGGGAAATATTCGGTTTTAAAAATACCCGGCTACGTGTGTACATAGCCTCAGTCTCAACTGTGGTCCGAGCTTTCACGAAGGCCGGTGTTCAGTCGATTTGTGCTACTTGTCGAGAATTGCTACTTTGTGGTTTTGCGCATGCGCCGAGCCGATTTTATAAGTTTCGTTTTCGAATCATCACTGAACTGCCAGGTAACAGCAACGACACTGTTTTGTTTTGCTTAATGCGCCTTATAGCCCGATGCGCTTTATATATGAAAAAAGATCGAAAATAGACCATTCATTGACAGTGCGCTTTATAATCCAGTGCGCTCTATAGTGCGGAAAATACGGTAAGTCTGCTGATCTGGTTGGCATTCTAGCAGATTTTTGGTGTTTGAGGAGTAGAATACAAATTCCAAAGTCATCTCGACTGCAAATGGACAATTCAAGGATATGAGAGTATATTTTTTTCCTGGATAGTGAAGCCTCTGGGGATCTGTGTAAACTTGTGTGCAGCAACTGCATGATGCCATCATGTCAACATGAACCAAAATCTCTGAGGAATGTTTCCAACACCTTGTTGAAAGTATGCCACGAAGAATTAAGGCAGTTCTGAAGGCAAAAGGGGGTCCAACCTTTTACCAGCAAGCTGTACCTGAAGTGGCCGGTGAGTGTCTGTCAGTCTCACCTCTGATACGGTAGTTGCACTAAATGTAACAATATCTACTTCCATCAGAAATGTTAAACTTTCAATCATTTTTAAAAGGTGTGACTAAAGATGAGTGATGAATGGTAGCGGTGATGCCACATTATATTGGAAAAAGCCACAGACCTCTGACAGTCGAGACAGAGTGTTGTCATGCAGGCAGGACAGTTGAGAACGGCGTCACTTTTCGGCAATCCTCGGGGCTTGCAAAGTTGTGACTGCAATGCTACAGTTGGTTCTCTTTGGTTGCTATACCTGCACAGGAAGATAAGAGTCTGAATGACTATCAGAAAAAAATAAAAAAGAATCTGGCATCAATCTTTTTTGAAAGCCTGAAAAAAACCTGTCCACCTCCGAGCATCAACCCAGGCCTGGTCATTGTCGTCCCCATCTGGGTCATAAAGAAGCTCATCATTGGTAGGAATTACACGTTGTAACTGCCTCTTGCCTGTGGAGCTGCCTACAGTAGACATTTAAGACAAATGTTGAAATACAAGGTAATTAAAAAACCCTAAACATGTACTTAAAAGGTCAACCAAAGCATTAATAATGATGACATTTTTTTTTTGTCGACATAGGGAAAACCATTCATTCACTCAGACTCTATTCTTACTTGGTGTGTCCTCGCCTTCTGAGTCCGAATCAAAGTAAATGTCATCATATATCTGAGGTTTAGGAATATTAGAATCCCCCTTTAGATCCTCACTTCCTGCTCCACAAGCAAATTCTGTCACTGAAGAAACATACATCAGTGTTAGAAATACATCCATGAAGAGGGATTAGTGACTTCAACTGAAAATAACATTGCTGCAGAAGTGTCACAAAATGGCAGGAACCCCCTAAATCTGTGAAGAGATCGTTTTGTTCAAGCCAACTTAAGAATCTTAGATAAACAGATCATTTACGTCTGCAGAAACAAGTTACAAAAATAACCGATATGACTTCTTTTCAGGTTCAAACAGCAGACTTAAGTAATGCTTACATCTATCCTAAGCTGATTGCATAGCATGATATTCATTTTCAGCGAGCGAATGAGTCCAGCTGTTGAATCTGTTTTTCTCATTTTCACCATCTATTATCTCTCCTTTCCTCTGCAATCTTATTAGGAAATTATGCCTCACTGGTTGAAGAGGTACTTTTCTTAATAATCAGCATCAAATGATGCCTGTGCATAGTAATAGGAGGGTTTCAATTACGTCATCACGGGAGCGTGCAAATTTAAGTTGGTGGGCAGGAAGCTTGACTACAGCAGCACCAATATGGAGATGAGTGAATATTGTAGTGGTTTGGAGCCGGCATATAGGTAAAGGTATTTGGCTTTAGTTGAGAAATACATTGGGCGTGACCCATACTTAATGAAAATGTCCGAATTTTCGCAAGACGGAACAATTTGCCAAAAATAGAGGCTGTGGACATAACGAGCTACCTGGTTCTTCAGACTTCTTACTACACCAAGCAACAGATGAAGGCCCACAAAAGTTTGGAGGCATACAACTATTACCACAGCGGATGGATCAGCAAACTCGGAGTAAAACATCTACAGAATGATTGTGTTTTGGTGTTCGCCAGGGTAAGTTTGTTTTCTGTGTTGTTTACGGTGCATTATCCCAATGGAAAATGCAGTGTGTAGTGCAGGGCTGGGCAGTAAAGCAGAACTTAACATGTTGAATGCCGTGTGAATGTTGGCACTCAAATAACAATAAAAAATGTTTATGTTTTGATAAAATGCCGAGATCCAAATATCCAAATGCTGACATTGTGTCTTTGTTAGCCTAATGCACGAGGTAGAGAGAGAGAGAGAGAGAGAGAGAGAGAGAGAGAGAGAGAGAGAGAGCGAGAGAGAGAGCGATTCTGTTGTGAAGAACTTGAGAGCTAATGTGCCCTGTTAGCACTTAAGCACTTCGTGGATACTACTGAAACGTGAAGATTGTGACGACGTGACAAATTTGTTTTGTTTAGATCAACCACTCTCATAGCCTAGCAAGCCAGACCCGTACAGCAAATAGCTGTACAGGGGTCTAGTGACGCTGGATAGCAGTGTGGGCGGGATAAACGGCTGTCTGTCAAGTTCAACGCCACGCAATAGGATGGCGCAACAACCAATCAGAGCGATGAAGAAGTTTTATGTAGTCAACGCGACGTGGTTTGTAGTCTATGGCCTGAAAAGCTGATTTCTCTTAAGCTCTAAACTCTGTAAATATATAACTTTAGCAACATTTGAAACATTTTCAGGCGAGAAAGTAGTCGTTTAGACCCCGAAGGTGTTGAAAATCTGACAAAATACCGGCTATTTACAATTTTGTTCAGACGAATTCAGCGCTGCTAAAGCTAGCCGCAGTGAGTAACGCACTTCCGGTTTTGACTGCTCTCGTCCCGTTAACGGAATTTGACCGTTCAAATGCCTTACCGGAGAGTTTTGTCAGCTCTGAGACGAAGATCGGCCCGCCGTCTTCGCTACATCATGCTCGCAATCGACTGGGGAAAGCCTGTTCGCCGGGCGCAGCCATTGTTTACCTCTCTCTTGAACTTTTTTTTTTTTTTTTTTTTTTTAACCTCTCTCTGGAACTACACACTGAAACGTCGCACCTCTGTCGTCACTAGGTAGCCCGGCCTCCGACCCCGCTCCTCACGATTTGATTGGCTCGATCAACTATTGATTTGTAACATTGCAAAACGACCACAAGTGACTAGACTGGCCCCGGAGCAAATTCCATTTGCGGCCGCTAGGGGCGTCTAGATTTCTAGGCTACCACTCTCAGAGATCGCATGAAATACCGATGACGGTGTCTTAGCTCTGTGTTTTGGTAACCCAGCTTGACCGTCAGAGCCCAGTCCATTGACTCAGTAGTCAGCAACGCGCTGGGGCAGCCTTCAAAACAAAGCCCAAACGTAGCCCGTATTACATTACTGTTGATTGGCATTTAACAACATAATACTTTACTGCACTACTACAAAACAGTTAGATTTCGCACATACCTTTGACAAAGTGGTCACCGCAGACACGAGCATTTGCAGATTCAGCCCCTCCAGTCTGTAAACGTAGGTTAACTATCCACTTTTGGCGGTGTTGTTCTTTGAGTTTTTTCCATTTCTCACCTCTATTGAGGCATTTTGGGCAAAAAAAGTGGCAAACAAAACACAGTGTTTTCAGTGGGCTCCAGCTCAGGTTGCCCACCACTTAGGTTCGCGCGCTTAGAAAATACGGAAGTGACGTCAAGTGAAACCCTCCTATTGATTTAAGCCACCATTGAGCAGGCAAACTTTGAAGGCAACGCAGTGTGATAAGCATTTAAATCTGTGCATGAGGTACACTTGACTCAGTGCAGTCTGTGTTCTAACAGTAGGTGTCGCAGGTGAGAAAACTCCATAATTAAGGAGGGAAGCCCATTCCTCAGAACATATTGTATACCTCTGCTCTTGACCATGAATATCTTGTTCCAGCTGTGTTCCATACTTGATTTTCTTAGGACAGTTGTTTGATTGCAGTTTTAAATTAAGGAATTATTTTACTCTTTAATTAGTCATTAAAGAAACCTTTGGTCCTTCACGTTCATAATGATTTGAGCCCCTTTAGCAGCAAACACTAAATGTTTCAGGGTAAACATTATTTCATTAGCATATGGAAAAAAAAGTTCATTTAATAATCTACTGTAAAAGCTGCCACATCTGAGTTAAGAAAACAGTTTAATATTGCATCTTAATTGTAATGTTATATCAGTAAAAATAACTTTGAAAAGACTTTTTCATGGCAAGTGCCAATGGGCAATACCTGCTCCTGGACCCCAAGACCCCTGCCTAGCCTTGACGGTGGAGGTAAGTTCTGCCTCCATTTCTTTGTCGAACTCATCCGCACTGGATGACTCACTTTCCCCGGTCAGATACTCCCTAATGAGCTTCTTTTTCTGGTCTGGAGTTCCGTTCAGCAGCACATCTAATTCGTCATCCGAACTGAAAAACAGAGAAAGACTTTGCTCTGATGAATTCTTAAGGTGACCATTGCCATTAAAAAAATAAAAGCAGATGCAATTCATAGCACACGACCCAATCTGAGAGATGGTGTCCTTGTATTTGGACGTTTTTTAACAATTTAGTTTACAGACCAAGCAAAGAAGTGGTTTATCCACATCCAATAAAACGTCCATTCCTTTATTTGGACTTTTGCATTTATTTTTTATTCATTAAACTTAATGCTGGTTTTACATGCATTATAAAAGCTATTTATTCAGAATGAAAATTTCAGCCACTCAGCACTGATCTAAGCTTCCTTGCTGTGTTATAATTCAGTAACGTTAGAGCTGTTATGCTCGAAGTAGACAGCTCGACATTGTATCTTTCAAAGCAGAAGTATCGCGGCAGGACGTTTCGATGCCTCGCGTCACCGTGCAAAAAATCATGTGACTCTCCAAATTAAGCTTCATTTTGTCACACGTGTATTGGCAACGTTACATTACGTCATTACATTAAGTTATGTTAAAACTAGCCCATATTTGTGCTGTGTGGACATTTCAATTAATTTTGTAATCCTGCTGACTTTATTTGGATTGTCATTTATAACTAATATTTAAAACCGTTTCCTTGACATTTTCTCTGAACAAAATCACAAATTTCCATGAATTGATATATGCATGTTCATATTCACATACATCTTATTAAGTGTTTTGAAAATGAAGAAGAAGAAGAAACTAAAAACCCTTTTGTTCACATTTACTGAAAGCCCACTTTCTTTCATGTTTGTTCTTTTTGTAGCAAAGAGCAGTTGGAACATCCAGTATTGAATCTGACAGAAAAAGGCCAAAACTTTATCAAATACTTCAAAGTACACAATGGCAAAACGATCGGACCAGCTTGGGCTTTTTTCTCCCCTGAATCGATTATAGTACGACATATCCGTGTCCAGAAAAACTTCATCAATTTATTACATTAAGTTATGTTAAAACTAGCCCATATTTGTGCTGTGTGGACATTTCAATTCATTTTGTAAACTGTAAACTTTAAAAAATGCTGTTCATGTTAAGTACCTTTTTGTCTCAGTTGAAATAAATGTCAGCTGCTGGACTGACTGATACAGACTGATGTGCATTGTTTATGGGAACAACATTCATTCTAGAAGTGTATGATTCAACTTGTTTGTTTTTTAAGGAGGAAGAAAATTGCAATTACTGATTATATCAAATCGAATATAGAATCATAATACAATCTAATCGTGACCAAAGCATATCGTCCCACCCCTAGTTGTTATACATACACACATGTTCATATAACATACACATTAGGGCTGTCAACGAATATTCGAAGTTCGAATTCGAGTTCGAATAGTATCCCAAAAAGCGAATTCGAACGTGAAAATTAATATTCGAATGTTAAAAAACACTCCCGCGGTACAAGCGACAAATTAATATTAACCGATTTATTTAGCTTCTGTGGACAAAAATCCTGGCGACACGCCACTGATCAATCAACAAGGCAGTGAGGCACCACGGGCGCAGTTTGTTCATCTTTGTTAACTCGTCTGTGTCATTGCGAGCCAAAAAGCCCCTTTCCCATTCCGCAAATGTAGGGAAAGCAGTGCCGCTTGCGATGATGGTTATAAAGTTTTTTTTCCCTTGAGTATAACCCAGCTTAGCCACGGTTGCACATGACAAATCCCCTTGTATCCTACGTGTGCATCATTCTTTGTTCCTGTCTTTTTGTTTAACTTGAGAGGTTGTCTGTGCAAGACTGCCATGAACAGACATGGACATTTATTAATTCTTTTTCACAACTGTTTTTGAGCAGCGCTTATAGGCCCATATTATTCAACCAAGCAAGCATTCGAGATAACGGCAAAGTCCGAGGCTTTTTTATCATGGTGAATCCGAACAGTGAACGTCGCGCAGGTCGTTTCGCTGGCACAGTGGAAAACGTAGGCATGCATTTTTTCTCTCTACGAAGGGTAGTCAAAGCAAGGAAGTACCAGTAGCAGCATAGGCTACTTTGTAACATCTTCTTCTTCGGATTACAAGGGTTTGCGCGCTTGGTGGTGTGGTGGTGAAATGCAAGCGAAACAAAGTTGTGGCTCCGGGCTACAGTGATCGGTAATAAGCTTTTTTCATGATTATATGTGTGCGTTATTGAATTGTAATATTATATAGGCTATATATGATGATTTAATGATCTGATTTTAACTATGTTTTTGCTGCATTATTGCCGTATATGGGCTACACGGCAAATGTGTAAAATGGGCAACCAGATATTCGAATAGTTCGAATTCGTGATTTTTTTTCAAACGAATATTCGAATGTCATTTTTGAGCAATTGAATTTTAGCCGAATGAATAAATAGGCAGCAGGTCTGTGGGCTGTCTGTGGTAGTAGCACGACGATGACGTCAGTATACCCACTTTACGACAAAAAAAAAATCAAAATTACAGTAACCCGGATTTTTTTAAGTAAGCGACGCACCTCCACGTTATCAGTGCTAGTGTACAGTAATTAATAAATTATAAAAAGCATAGTTTGTGCCTGTATAACGTTGCCCATAGGAAACCGTTTCATGGCCGAATATCTCAAGAGAGCAGCCAGACGCCTCTCGAATATCTTCGGAACAGCTCCAAATGACCAACAACAAGCAGGGGTGAGTAGAACATCATGTTATAATGTGAAATCAAGGGCCCAATGTCAAAAAAACGGTCTTGTCCTTTAAGTGTTTTGAAAATGGAGAAGAAGAAGAAGAAGAAGAAGAAGAAGAAGAAGAAGAAGAAGAAGAAACTAAAAACCCTTTTGTTCACATTTACTGAAAGCCCACTTTCTTTCATGTTTGTTCTTTTTGTAGCAAAGAGCAGTTGGAACATCCAGTATTGAATCTGACAGAAAAAGGCCAAAACTTTATCAAATACTTCAAAGTACACAATAGCAAATCGATCGGATCAGCTTGGGGTTCAAATGTGACATATTACGCCCTTTTTAACCATTTAAAGACAATTTTGGGGGTCTTAAGCCTGATTTATACTCGGAAACCAGGTCGTCTGCGTGTGTGTCGCAGTTAACGCAGACACTACGCAGACACTCTGGTGCACCTCCTCAAAATTGTAACTCACTGCAGACAGTGCCGCAGACATCGCCGCAGGGAGGAGAAAAAGGAGGCCTCTGATTGGTCAACTCTACATCCGCTCTACACTATGCGTATTTCCGGTTTGCTAACCGGCTGACGCTAACCGTGCTAACCGTGACGATTCTTTCGCCTCTCTGCCAGCTCCAGTAGTAGCAATATTTCTTCTATTTCTAGATCGATCAGCTGCATCTCAAAGTGCGCATTCGTCCAGTCGCCATTGTTGTTTAATGACCTCCCTAACCGTAACACCCACAATCCTACCTTGTTCGTGATTGTCCCTCTTGCATTGTGGCGTGGGATTAACATAGCGCAGACAGCGCTTCAAGGCATAAATCAAAAATAACTGCGTCGTGTCTGCGACAAGCTCACTGCGACACACTGCTGCGAAGTATACACGAGCCTTTATAAAGATGTATGAGCCAGCCTTAGATCAAGAAACCTGTTTGTTTATGTGCTTTACAGTGGCTTTTGTCTGACCCCTTCTGAAACTGCTCAACACCGCTGTTCAGGGGAGATAAGCTGCTAGTCTTGTTTCTGTACATTTGTATGTTGGGCAAGGACACGTTGTCATGCTGGCTGTGGGGAGTTACTGTGTCTTTACGTTACCTGTCATCCAAACCTGGGAAACCTTATATCATTTCAAGCAATAAACGCAAATTTAATGAAGCTGTCATAGTCTTAAACTTTCACCAAATGTAGACATTTTTAAATCCAGGTTAAAAACATTTCTTTTCTCATGTGTCTATGCATGAAATCTGCACGGTATCTTTTAACTTATCTTGACTGTTGCTTGTTTTTAAATTCATTTAAATGATTTTATTTGTTCCTCTTTATATTCTTTTATGTATTTTAATGCTTCTTCCACTCCCTGCTGCAATGCTTTTATTTTATGTAAAGCACTTTGAATTGTTTGTACATGAAATGTGCTATATAAATAAATTTGATTTGATAGTCATAGAGGATGGTCTAGTTATAGCTTTCTGCATAGATACAGTTACTATACTAATCCAAGATGGAAATAGTTTAGCAGTGTAGTGTAAAAGGTAGCAGCTGATGCTTGGTAAACAACGGTTTCCTATGGAAATGTACACAGCGTAGCTTATAGCGATTCATGAGTACCATTAATCACAGCATTTAGTATACATTTACGTTATTAAACGATGGTACTTGGGAGAGCAGAAACATGTCGATTATGTAATGGTAATAACCAGACCAGTGCACAGCCTTCAGTGTAGCAGCTCGAGTGAGAAGAGGAGCGATGCTATGGCTTCACCTGCGTCCACCTTAACTAGCTGGTAGCTACGTCAGTTGTTAAGAAACACCAACTATATATACCATGACGTGTTCCCACATACCTTATCAATCTAATATTGTTGCTTGCTAAATTTTATATTCATAAAAGTAAAATAATGCACAGGAAACCACTTTTTGACCTCTTTGTAATAGATGTAAAATTGTATCTTGACTCAATCTCGAATTCA